>NC_060184.1:12846787-12886787 GCF_021184085.1 Oncorhynchus gorbuscha
GTTAACATACTGTATAGAGTTAACATACTGAATACAGTTAACATACTGTATACAGTTAACATGCTGTATACAGTTAACCTGCTGTATAGAGTTAACATACTGTATAGAGTTAACATGCTGAATACAGTTAACATGCTGTATAGAGTTAACATACTGTATAGAGTTAACATGCTGAATACAGTTAACATGCTGTATAGAGTTAACATACTGTATACACTTAACATGCTTTATACAGTTAAGACACTGTATACAGTTAACATGCTGAATACAGTTAAGACACTGTATACAGTTAACATGCTGAATACAGTTAACATACTGTATACAGTTAACATGCTGTATAGAGTTAACATACTGAATACAGTTAACATACTGTATACAGTTAACATACTGTATACAGTTAACATGCTGTATAGAGTTAACATACTGAATACAGTTAACATACTGTATACAGTTAACATGCTATATACAGTTAACATGCTGAATACAGTTAACATACTGTATACAGTTAACATGCTGTATACAGTTAACATACTGTATAGAGTTAACATACTGAATACAGTTAACATACTGTATACAGTTAACATGCTGTATACAGTTAACATACTGTAAAGAGTTAACATACTGAATACAGTTAACATACTGTATACAGTTAACATGCTGTATACAGTTAACCTGCTGTATAGAGTTAACATACTGTATAGAGTTATCATGCTGAATACAGTTAACATGCTGTATAGAGTTAACATACTGTATAGAGTTAACATGCTGAATACAGTTAACATGCTGTATAGAGTTAACATACTGTATACAGTTAACATGCTGTATACAGATTGCATGTCTCTACAGTACAATAGCAGTAATGTAACAGTTCTTCATCTGTCCCTCTTCTCACCCCTACCTGGGCTTGAACTGGGGACCCTCTGCACACATCAACAACTGCCTCCCACTAAGCATCGTCACCTACTTGCTCCACCCTTTGAACAGCTACTTCAAGGTATCAGAGTGAGTGACGCCACCGATTGAAACGCTATTAGCGCACACACTGCTAACTAGCTAGCCATTTCCCAGCGGTTACATAAACAGTGTTGTCAGTGGTGCTAGTTGTAATGGTATCAAATGGACTTGTAAGACACATACACACACGCAAAGTAACTACCCTGGCACGCTGTGTGTGTTTTCATGCATCGTTTAGTCACAGTAATTAAACTTCTCCAAGCTCTGATGCTGCTGATGGTCCTTAGTAGCCTACTAAACTTGCTAACTGCCTGGCACTCAGCACTCTGTTGTCCCTTTAATCACTCTGACATCCACTCAAATGTATTCAAAAATCTAATCAAACACTTCATGAGAGCCCATGAGCTCATGTTGTGAAACATTTCAATAGTCTATGCAATTGCGCAAGAAAACAGATTGATGGCCTCTACTAAAAAGAGGAGCATCCCATCAGCTTTCTATAGGCTAGGCCTACTATATTTATTACTCAACTTTCCTAATATTAAGCACATTTCTTATATTTACAACAGGTGTATAGCTGGCTGGCATGAAAATAAACCACGGGGAAAAGCGTCCTCCATTCGCTATTTAAGTGCATATATGAAATTCATTTTTTTCCGCTGCCCCTGTTTCGAGACAGGTGCATGATAATTGTCCATTCTAAATCAAACCAAATTTCACGCATATATTGTTTAGTATATGTAAAGAGAATATTAATAGTCTGATGGGTGACAATATTACCCTATCACTTGTGACTAATATATTATCACTTGTGCCCAGCATAAGAAACAATGTTTTTTTTTGGTAACTTTTTTAAATCATAGTCGCACACCTCATGTAGACTAGCCCATAGGCCTATATGTTTAATATTAGTTATATATTAGTGTTTGTATCACAACTAAAGTGGTCAAATAACTTCTTACAATGAAGCACATTAATACGCTTTACAAGGGGAGTAGAGCCTATCTGGCATAAATAAGCACCGCGTGAGTATCAAGTTTGGGGAAGATCATTTTCACCTTAAAAATGCACCTTTATAATAAAAGCATTAAATGTATAATTGCATTTGCGGTCACTTTTGATAATGCTGTTTTCCTCTAATGGAACATTCACGCTTATAGCCTACTACCATGTGGGCAGTGCTGTGCTTATAATGTGAAGAAATAGCCTAATAGTTTAGCAGTTGCATCCCCGATGTGCCCGTCTTCACTTGTAGCCTGTGAGAAAGATCCGGTCATGTGATGGAGCGCTCAGCACTCAGGGAGAAGAGCACAAAGGCCAATGACCGGAAAAGGCATGGATTTCTTTTAGGGTGCATTACGGCCACACAAAGGGGATGCCGCTGTGACATTCTAGACATTATCAAGTGCTTGTCAAATTGTGAATGAGTGACTGATATAGTGTGTATTGCCTACGCAAAAACACAAAGCAGAGCTCATGCTTTTCAAGCAACTTTTTTTAAATCACCATTAGAGTTAATGTATTAAATATCTAAACATATAGCCCAAACATTTGTAGAACAACTAAAGTTACATTAATAACTCTAAATTAAGCATATAGGAATACCTATTTCTTGGTTAACTGCTCAACACAGAATAGCCGTGCGCACTCCCTCAAATAATTTGGAGAAAATATCATTTCTATTTTATTCAGCTTTGTTAAATTGTATTCTTCATACTATAAAATAATGCCAGGGAATGCTAAGTAAATCTTGTCTGCTAAATGAACTAGTGTAGCCCACAGCCATTTGGCTAACATAAGGACAACTAAATGAACTAGTGTAGCCCACAGCCATTTGGCTAACATAAGGACAACTAAATGAACTAGTGTAGCCCCCAGCCATTTGGCTAACATAAGGACAACTAAATGAACTAGTGTAGCCCCCAGCCATTTGGCTAACATAAGGACAACTAAATGAACTAGTGTAGCCCCCAGCCATTTGGCTAACATAAGGACAACTAAATGAACTAGTGTAGCCCACAGCCATTTGGCTAACATAAGGACAACTAAATGAACTTGTGTAGCCCACAGCCATTTGGCTAACATAAGGACAACTAAATGAACTAGTGTAACCCACAGCCATTTGGCTAACATAAGGACAACTAAATGAACTAGTGTAGCCCACAGCCATTTGGCTAACATAAGGACAACTAAATGAACTAGTGTAGCCCACAGCCATTTGGCTAACATAAGGACAACTAAATGAACTAGCCATTTGGCTAACATAAGCAACTAAATGAACTAGTGTAGCCCCCATTTGGCTAACATAAGGACAACTAAATGAACTAGTGTAGCCCACAGCCATTTGGCTAACATAAGGACAACTAAATGAACTTGTGTAGCCCTAACATAAGCAACATTTGTGCTAAGCCATTTGGCTAACATAAGGACAACTAAATGAACTAGTGTAGCCCACAGCCATTTGGCTAACATAAGGACAACTAAATGAACTAGTGTAGCCCACAGCCATTTGGCTAACATAAGGACAACTAAATGAACTAGTGTAGCCCACAGCCATTTGGCTAACATAAGGACAACTAAATGAACTAGTGTAGCCCACAGCCATTTGGCTAACATAAGGACAACTAAATGAACTAGTGTAGCCCACAGCTATTTGGCTAACATAAGGACAACTAAATGAACTAGTGTAGCCCACAGCCATTTGGCTAACATAAGGACAACTAAATGAACTTACAAAGAGAGCGAGACAGGCTTACAAAGAGAGCGAGACAGGCAGGCAGGCAGGCTTACAAAGAGAGCGAGGCAGGCAGGCAGGCAGGCTTACAAAGAGAGCGAGACAGGCAGGCAGGCAGGCTTACAAAGAGAGCGAGACAGGCAGGCAGACAGATACAGACAAGCAAACAGACAGTCAGAGAGAAAAGTGCAACAGGCAGGCAGACAGTGTGTGTGTGTGTGTGTGTGTGTGTGTGTGTGTGTGTGTGTGTGTGTGTGTGTGTGTGTGTGTGTGTGTGTGTGTGTGTGTGTGTGTGTGTGTGTGTGTGTGTGTGTGTGTGTGTGTGTGTGTGTGTGTGTGTGTGTGTGTGTGTGTGTGTGTGTGTGCATAACATATTAGGACATGTATACCAGTTGAATTATACCATTTGAATTCTCAACTGTAATAATTTTTTTTCAGAATCCATACAGTCTCATACAATGTATGTGTTATTGCCCAAAAAGTTTGTTTTCACCCATAACCAGGCAGGATAAGATATATACCCAGCCAGGCCTAACCCTTAACCCTTAACCTTAACCCTTAACCCTTAACCCTAACCCTTATAACCATGCAGGATAAGATATCAACCCAGCCAGGTCTAACCCTTAACCCTTAACCCTAACCCTTATAACCATGCAGGATAAGATATCAACCCAGCCAGGTCTAACCCTTAACCCTAACCCTTAACCCTAACCCTTATAACCAGGCAGGATAAGATATCAACCCAGCCAGGTCTAACCCTTAACCCTTAACCCTAACCCTTATAACCATGCAGGATAAGATATCAACCCAGCCAGGTCTAACCCTTAACCCTTAACCCTAACCCTTATAACCATGCAGGGTAAGATATATTGTCCCCATACTGCACTCTCTTTTCAGGAATTCAACAAGAACATTCAGTTCCTAGTCAAAGAGGGATAACTTGACACAGAGAGCGGGCACAGAGAAAGGGTGTTGACTAGACTCCAGAGAGAAAGGGTGTTGACTAGACTCCAGAGAGAAAGGGTGTGGACTAGACTCAAGAGAGAAAGGGTGTTGACTAGACTCCAGAAAGGGTGTTGACTAGACTCCAGAGAGAAAGGGTGTTGACCAGACTCCAGAGAGAAAGGGTGTTGACTAGACTCCAGAGAGAAAGGGTGTTGACCAGACTCCAGAGAGAAAGGGTGTTGACCAGACTCCAGAGAGAAAGGGTGTTGACCAGACTCCAGAGAGAAAGGGTGTTGACCAGACTCCAGAGAGAAAGGGTGTTGACCAGACTCCAGAGAGAAAGGATGTTGACTAGACTCCAGAGAGAAAGGGTGTTGACTAGACTCCAGAGAGAAAGGGTGTTGACTAGACTCCAGAGAGAAAGGGTGTTGACCAGACTCCAGAGAGAAAGGATGTTGACTAGACTCCAGAGAGAAAGGATGTTGACTAGACTCCAGAGAGAAAGGGTGTTGACTAGACTCCAGAGAGAAAGGGTGTTGATTAGACTCTAGAGAGAGTTGTGTGTGTGTGTGTGTGTGTGTGTGTGTGTGTGTGTGTGTGTGTGTGTGTGTGTGTGTGTGTGTGTGTGTGTGTGTGTGTGTGTGTGTGTGTGTGTGTGTGTGTGTGTGTGTGTGTGTGTGTGTGTGTGTGTGTGTGTGTGTGTGTGAGACACGTGGCTGGCTGAAGTAGAGTGTGGCGAGAGGAGGGCTGAAGTAGAGTGTGGCGAAAGGAGGGATGGGCGAGAGAAGAGGGTGGGGGAGGGGGAGGAAGGAGAAAGGGATGAGAGCCATGTGGTTGATGTTTGTAAATAGTATACAGCGTTGCTCTGGTATTGTAGTGGAGAGGAGGGAAGAGAGATCAGTAGACAGGCCACACATGAGCAGGGACACAGAAATCACATGCACACACTAAAACAGAGAAATACACACACACACACACAAATAAATCAAAACACTCACGCTCGCTGCCTGCCACTCCGCAGCTGCGCCAGTTTCCATGGCAACGGTGGCAAAAGATTTTGGAAGAGCAGAGTGTGTGTGTGTGTTCATATCCACTTGAAGTGTGTGTGCGAGTGGTTGTGGTGAGATTTATATAGATTGCTGAGGCAATGGATTCTAAGGACTCAGCTCTTTTCCCTTTGAGAGACAGACACTAGTCTGTCAGGGCAGTCAAATAAACAGAGATGGTAAGATAGGAGCTTGATGGGGCTCTTAAAGGGCAATTCCACCAATGTTCATTATCTCCCGCACCATACCAGTGTCCACACGTGAAAACTAGGCGTTTCTATGATCTGTGTTTTAAAAAGAGAAGAAAAGTCCTAAAAAAAATGCTTCTCTGTGACATCACAGGGTAGGATTAAAAGTAAGAAAAACAATGCTTTTCAAAACCTACAACAAGTTTTTAGCTCGAGCGAGGGTATTGTCTTGCTCCCCACGGCCCAGCGTATCTCATAGTTTAAAAAAAATAATTGTTTTTCAAATTCTTTCATTTCTTTATATTTCTTTCTACAAAATGTAGAATGCGTTGTTTTCACATATGTTGACACTGGTATTGTGCTGGAGATAATGAAACTGAGGTTGAAAAGTGGTGGAATTGACCTTTAATGATACAAACCCTATTCAGACAGACAGATGGAGAGAAACAGTACACAGTGCTTTGGCAATGTTACTTCTCACATTTTTCATGACAATAAAGGCTTCTTGAATTTAAAGTGAGTGAGTGAGTCAGAAAGAGAGACATAGAAAAAGACAGAGATATTTAAATACTTCCACTGATGTGTAGTTCACAGTATCAGTGGCGACGAATGACTCATGTCCACACACAGAGGTGTTTATTTTCAATGTCTATTTATTTGTCAAAATGAGGTATTTCAAAGTGCTGAGTTGGAGCACTACATGTAAATTATATGAATGAAGAAAAAAAACACCATCTTATATCCGTTCACCCAGAAAGGTCTATGCACCCGACAGTTACAAATACTTAAACAAATGGGGAGAAATAAAGAGAAAGGAAAAGGTGGTAGAACAAATGTTTTGATAGAGAGAGAAAGAAAAGAAAGACGAGATAAAGAGATATCTACCGAGAACTCATTTTCCGTACGAAAATATAACTTTCAAATGTAGTATGTATCACAGTCACACTAAAGGGTCATAAAGGTGTAGAATTGGAATCATGGTACAATACAAAGCAGGGGGGGGGGGGGGGGACGTTTTATATTACAAAATTTTGTTGCCCTCGAGGCATTGCAGTACTTTTTTAATAAAGTTTCCAGTCTAGTTATTGGCAGCTTTTGGACATAAAATGTATAAAAACTCAAAGATAAAAATGTATATAAAACAAGGCAGATTCTGAGTGTATTTGTCTGTTATTTACAGTACAGTTATTTACAAAAGTGTCGGCTAGCAAGGTGCACATTATACCGCGGTTTCCTGGTGTACAGGTGTCTTCTGTTTGCAGCTGTGAAGGCGTAGAAAGCATTTTCTGCTACTAAGTGTGAACTTTGAACTCTCCAAACAACTCTGACGCTATGCCCAGTGTGTATTCATTAGGCACACAATGGAGCAAAATGGAATGAAACAGAGAGCGAATACCTGATCGTGTCCATTGAGAAATGCTTATTTTCACTTTCCGTTGCAAAACATTTTGCCACGATGTGCCCTCATGAACAAGACCCCTTTGAAAGTCACCTGGTTTGGGTTAGGGCTATAAGTGTCACATTGAGTACAACAAGAAACAACAAGAAATAGAGAGAGGACCAAGAGGAGCTCCCTCTCTTCTTCCCTTCTCCTCCCTCCTTCTATTCTCTTCTTTCCTTCTTCTCAATGTGACCGGATTGAAAAACGTAGAACCCTAAACATTCTTAACGTCAACAAATGTGCAAAGAAAGTGGCGTCAGTGAATGTCCCGTCCACCCCGTCATTTGTCGCTCACGTGTGTGTGTGTTTGTGTGTGTGTATACATATATATAAGTTGAGACAAAGCGAGGGGGAGGGGGGTCATCTGTGTGTGTGTGTGTGTGTGTGTGTGTGTGTGTGTGTGTGTGTGTGTGTGTGTGTGTGTGTGTGTGTGTGTGTGTGTGTGTGTGTGTGTGTGTGTGTGTGTGTGTGTGTGTGTGTGTGTGTGTTTGTGTCTATGTCCGTGTGTATATATCAAATCAAATTTTATTTGTTACATGCGCCGAATACAACCTTACAGTGAAATGCTTACTTACAAGCCCTTAACCAACTATGCAGTTTTAAGAAAAGCATTTTGTATATGTGTGTGTGTCTATGTCTGTGTGTGTCTATGTCTGTGTGTGTGTGTGTGTGTGTCATGTGCCACTAAAAAGTCTTAGCAAGTCCTGGCCTGCTCGAGTCGCTTCATTAGCTGTTGCCTCCGTGCCTGCAGCCTGTCCTTCTCCTGAGTCAGCCGCAGTTCATCCGTCTCCAGCGACGACACATACTCCGCCGCTTTCTTCAAGATCAGCACCTTGGCCGCCTTCTCGTTCCTCGCCAGTTCGGGCACATGATCGCGGAGCGTGAGGAAACTTGAGCGCAGGTCGTTGCGCCGCTGGCGTTCCAGGATATTGTGGTTTCGCCGCCGTTCGGAGTCTTCGGAGTCGGAGTTACCGGAGGAGCCGCAGCGTGGGCTACTGGCACCGCTGGCGTGGCGTTTGGATCTAGAACCCGGCATTGTTGATGATGGCACAGTCAGGGAGCCGCAGAATGTCGAGGATGATGGCGATGATGATGATGAAGAGGTGGGACGGGAGTATTGACGAGGAGCGTTAGATGACTTGTGTTTCTTGGAGGGGGGCGCGTGATCGTCGTCAGAGGCGTACGGCGAGGGAGCGGCGTAGTTGTGCTGCTGCTGGTGGACCGAGCTCCGCTTGAGGATCAACTCCTGCCCATGACAGTTTGACCCCGCAGACCCCCGGTTGCTGACGAATCGGCTCACGACACCAGATGAGACCACAGCCCCAGAAGCGGTGCCCGTCTTCGACCGCACCGAGATGGTGACCGTGCCAGTCGCCATTGGAGACAAGCCACGCCGCTTCCCCACAGTGACCACATCAATCTCTTCGCCGTCTGAGTCGTCATCGTCCTCCTCCTCATCTTCCTCCTCATCTTCGTCATCATCTTCATCATCTTCTTCTGGGAAAGGAAACAAGAAGTGTGAGTTGGTTAATCGTTCTGACTAAACTGCGAAAACTATGTCACCTATGTGTGCTCACAGGTGACAGGTCAAATCCAATGAATTGGTCACATACACATGGTTAGCAGATGTGAGTGTCGCGAAATGCTTGTGCTTCTAGTTCCGACAGTGCAGCAATATCTAACAAGTGATATGTAAAGGAATGGAATTAGAATATATAAATATATGGATGAGCAGTGTCAGAGCGGCATAGGCTAAGATGCAATAGATAATATAGAATAGAGTATCTACATATGAGATGGGCTCACGTGTGTGTGTGTGTGTGTGTGTGTGTGTGTGTGTGAGCATGAGTGTGTGGGAAAAGTGAGAGCATTGCTCAACTCTCTTATTGCTGACTGTCAGTCACTAATCTGGCCCACAGGCTTTTTACATGCTTCATCTTGTAGACCAGCTGGATTCTTTCTAGTTTTTCAGGCTATTCCTGCTCATCTTTATCGTCTACAGTTTGAATGTTTGAGTTGTGTCCCTGTTCACTCTCTCTTGAAAAGGTTCTGACATCCCCAGTTAGGCAGTTAGTGATGATGAAACGAGATATGCAAAGCATTTAACAGTCATATTCCTGATCAGTTTTATCTTGAGGTGTTTCAAAAAAAGTAAGTTGACCTTTTTCAATATTTACAGGCTTCTTTATCTTTAGTACACCTGAGCCAAGACATTACAGCCGTGACTTATCAGAAGACTTATCATGTAATACAAATAAACGAATATAAATAAGCAGGCCTCTTTGAAGCTGTAAGAAGAGGAAGTGGTGGATCGTGAAGCGGCAGGTGATTGAGGCCAGCAGCCCCAGTTAAAATGCCTTTGTGAAAACAGCTATCATTATCAGCTCAGTCGTTCATAAAGCAGTGAGGCATTTTACAGCTTACTGTAACCCACTTCTCACGGCCAAACCCTCGGGAGGCAGTCTCTCTCTCTCACACACACTGAGAAGGGAGACAGTCTCTCTCTCTCACACACACACACTGAGAAGGAAGACAGTCTCTCTCACACACACTGAGAAGGAAGACAGTCTCGCTCTCTCTCACACACACAGAGAAGGGAGACAGTCTCGCTCTCTCTCATACACACAGAGAAGGAAGACAGTCTCTGTCTCTCTCACACACTGAGAAGGAAGACAGTCTCTCTCTCTCACACACACACTGAGAAGGGAGACAGTCTCTCTCTCTCTCACATACACTGAGAAGTTGGCACGGGAATCAAAACACAACCACACCACAGGTTCTCAGCTGGGTGGTTATGGGGATGTCTGGCCTCTCCTCCTCTTTTCCCTCCTTCTCCTCCCCTTTTCTCCCTCTCCTCTACTCTTTTACCTCCCTCTCCTCCTCTTTTCCCTCCCTCTCCTCCCCTTTTCTCCCTCTCCTTATCTTTTCCCTCCCTCTCCTCCTCTTTTCCCTCCTTCTCCCCTTTTCTCCCCCTCCTCTACTCTTTTACCTCCCTCTCCTCCCCTTTTCTCCCTCTCCTCTACTCTTTTACCTCCCTCTCCTCCTCTTTTCCCTCCCTCTCCTCCTCTTTTCCCTCCTCCTCCTCCCCTTTCTCCCTCTCCTCTACTCTTTTACCTCCCTCTCCTCTCCTCTTTTCTCTCTCCTATTTTCTCCCACTCTCTCTAGACAGACCACATGTGAAGCTGAGACAGTCTGGGCAATATGATATTTGGCTCAGGGGGAAAGGTGGTACTAGTGAGTATATCTCTAGGGGTAGATGTCAATAGTATAAAGTGGCATCCTCTCCTCCTTTCCTCATCCTGCAATGATGTGAAAGAGCTGGTCTGGTGAAAGCCAACACCTGGTCTTCCAAAAGATCAGTGCAGATGGAGACGAGAGGGTGAAGCGAGGGAGCCACTTTAAACTATTGACATGTATCCTTCATTGGTGTCAGATACACATGTCACGGCTGCCTTTGGCTTCCAAGTAGGGCGGCAGGGTAGCCTAGTGGTTAGAGCGTTGGACTAGTAACCAGAAGGTTGCAAGTTCTAACCCCCGAGCTGACAAGGTACAAATCTGTTGTTGTGCCCCTGAACAGGCAGTTCAGAAAATAAGAATTTGTCCTGAACTGACTTGCCTAGTTAAATAAAGTTTAAATAAAGATAAAACAAATACTGAAGGCTATCATACTGTAGGCTATCTAATAAGTGTTTTATGTGTCAGATTTGATTATTAAGCCATTCCTCTATCTGATATTGGGGGCCAAATGCCTATTATGTGCCTATAGGTATTTAACATGGAGAGGATATCTGATGGTATCTATAGACACCGTCTGTATCTGCCTGTCAAGCATGCGGTGGTGTGTCTACTACTCTACTTTATGGTGAGGTAAGCTCGGATAAAGAGAGACGCGACTTAACACTGCCAGCGTCAGAAGAGGCCCTAGCAAATGTTTTTTCTATCTCCAGGCTGGCGGGGCAGCGAGGGGAGGCGGTGGAGCGGCGCCAGAGAGACAGCTGTCGAGATGGGAGCGCCTGTTCAAAGCTGTCAGCCCCCTAAAGAAAATGGGCCCTCCCCCTCCTCTTCTCTCCAGCTCTCTTTCTTTCCCCGCGGTCCGGTCAAAGGGGGTGTGTTTTGGCAAAGCACTATAGCTCGAGCCTCGGGGCGGCGCTGCCAAGTTGGAAGTCTCTCTTTTTTTACTACTGTTTCACAGACGCGCCACAAAGAACTATAGTAAAGACTCACGTGTGTTTTTCGTTGGCCTACCAGACTTCCATGTTAGTTGCCAAACGATACATGTATGCTCAACGAAGTTGGACCATTTAAGAATGTTCAAGGACCTATTATCCTGTTATTACAAAGGTTTTATTGTCCACTTTGTTGTTATCGACCGACCCCCTTCACAAACCACACCCACATCCTCAACACCGAACACAATAGTCGCTATAAATGGCATTTTACAAAATGACGTCTAGTTTCCCCGGGTTGAACATTGAATAGGCCAAAACAATTCCACACCTATGGAGCCCTAGGTATTTACAAATCATTGCGCAAAGTGCTTAATCATAGCCTCCAACGAACCTTATCAATAAATCCGTTTACTTCTGTACGTCTACCTGCGCGGAGGCGTCAAGTCGAGCCTACATTGCCCTTTTTACAACCCGTATGTTTAGATGTTCGGTGTCTTTTTGTTAGATGCCGAATGGGTCTACATCAGTAATACACACAATCCTCCAATGTTACAGCTATCTGCCGGATGAAGCGCCTGCCTATTACATAAACCCTCTCACGCACTGCCACCATTTACTGCCGGCATGTGGAACGTAACTACGTAATCCGATTCTGTGCTGTCATATGAACTTTCAATCACCCCAATTAGCACTAGCCTAATAATAATAATAACAATAACAATAATGTAGCAGAATGACGTCAATTCAACAAAATAAAACAGGGTATGTGGATGAGTATTGTGTTATTAGGCTATCTGCTGTTGTACTGTGGGCACTGTAACCAAAACAAAAGCTATTGTGCGCATTCATCCTCGCCAAAGGTATCTGCTTACCGGAGTCGCTCGGAGTTTCCTCTGCGCTACAGTGGGCAGTAGTGGCGGGGGCCGTCCCAGGTGGACATCTGCTGCTGCTGCTACCGTTTCTTTTGTTGATGGGGAAAGGGAAGACTATCGTGGGGTCCATACTCAGCTCCGGCGCCTTGGTTGTGATGGCCGCGGAGGTAGTGACATTTTTACTAACTCCACAGGCAGCCGCGGTGGAGATGGCTTTGCCTAGCTTTTCTGTGACCACCCTCTGGAGCTTTTCCCTGGCCGAGAAGCCGCTCCACATACAGTCCTGAATGATAATGGAGTTGGGGTTACTATCCAATGCGGAGCAGCCGCCGAACAGGTCTCCGTCCGACGCGCCCCAAATATCGTCTTCGGGCAGGAACAGGAGCTCTGAAGCCCAGTCGCAGCCCAGCGGGTCGCCTAATCCAAAACCCATGGGACCTGCTTCCGAGTCGCCTCTGTCTCCCCCGGACGCGAAGGCCAGCTCCCCCGGTAGCGCCGCTCGGCTCGGGGAGAGGGGCGGCGTGGGCAGCAACTCGAATTTCTTCCAGATGTCCTCTCCGGGTGGCGCAGAGTCGGGGCCGCAGAAATAGAAGTCATCCTCGCCCGGGTAGAAGCAGGGTTGTAGAGAGTCGAACTCCATTTCGGAATTTTTACCTATAATCGCCGGCATTATATCCCACACTTGGAAATCCTGCAAAGAGGGATAGTTTAGACACAATGGAATAAGACACACACTGACATAAAGTTCCTATCGAAAAGACCAGATACCTAACACCTTATGCACAACATTCTACAGTCAGTCCTAAAAGTCTTTACAGATCCATTGGAAAGCACAGAGGCCCGTGCGCGTAAAATGTGTGGAAAAGTCAGTTTTCCACTCTTCTTGGCATTATTCACACAATAATACCACAGTGGGCAATTATAATAACTATAAAAACACATATATATGTTAAAGTCACATGACAATTCAATTCGTTTTAAAATTAAGGATGACCATTTTAGAGTCAATATATAGAGAAAAAAATCAGAGTCAAATAATGTAAGCGACACTTTCACCCAAATATTGAAAGATGCTCACCTCGCGTTGACTGATGTTGTGGTGTGAGTCGTGTTTTGTCGAATCTCTCTCTCTCGCAGTTCAGTGATAAACTAGATTAGGAGCACACATCTACTCTTGTGTCGCACAGACAGATCTCTGACACGCATTGTGCTGGGCTATGGAGTGTTATAGCCGTCCCTCAATCCTATCTCTGAGTTGGAGGGAAGACTCCACCCACTTAGGGGCGTGGTGAGTGTGGTAGACTGCAGCGCTGCGGCGTGAGGCGGACGGGCTTGGCTGTGTCGGCTCCTATAGGGTCGTCACTAGTTACCACTGCCACAAAGTCGTAAACCCCGCAATTTCAAAAATGTCTCTTCTTAAAATGTGATTTTAAACCTAAGCCTAACATGAACCCTTACTTTAAACACACTTCTAGCCGTATACCTAACCCTAACCTTAAATGAATACAAAAAAGCATTTCACTTTTATAAATTTGTGGTTGTGGTAACTACCCTCATATAGCCTGCGACGGGCTCCATTACCCCTCCAAAGAATATATATTATATTATCATCCCTGAGCCTCCATTATGGCGAATTTCTTTCCCTTTTCAGAAACTGTTCGGGGAAAATTGTGGCCAAATGCATAGGATATAGACTTTATTTGATGTATAAAGGCTCCACTAATATATGACAATGGTTTGTTACTCAGCAACCTTTAACATAGCGTTTTGATGGAAGTAGGCCTGCTATTTGTTTAAAGATAATCATATCATGTCTTATACTCAATCAATCAAATGTATTTATAAAGCCCTTTTTTTGCATCAGCCGATGTCACAATGTGTTTATACAGAAACCCAGTCTAAAACCCCAAATAGCAAGCAATGCAGATGTAGAAGCACGGTTTATACTGTTTTGTTATTAGGAAAGTCACGATGGCTTGGCACACTACTCAATGCTGGAGCTGAACTCAACTCTCACTATTGTCTGGGGGCATTGAGATAACCGCATAGAATGATCAAAGAGTCGGTATCACTGCGCCCTCACGCGGACACAGGATAACAGGAGGTTGAACGCATCAATACAATTCATCGCTGGTGTATGTTATCTGCGGTGAATTGTCGAACCTTTTGTTGTTCTTTACAATGAAGATAGCGTATGAACCTGTTATTTTTAACTACTATTGACTACTGATTAAACACATCCAAACATTGAGCTGATTGGCTACGCTTTAAACCTATCATTATATGCTACCGATTTAACACAGCCATACATTGAGTTGATAGGATTTAAACCTACCATTATATTATTCTTTGTCTTCTTTGTCTACACATGTCCAGGGCGAGCAGAATCAGCTGCGCTCAGGGGTTGTAACGTAACTCCCCTGGCAGCGGTTAATGTAGCCTGCAGTCATCCCATTCCCTTACTCTAATAACAGGTTTGACGAAAATGTATCTGTAATTACGCGCACGGGCGGCGCATTGGCACGGGCATTGATACAGTATATTCCCTATCGACTTCTTGAAAGAAACCGTTCCGTTTACTTTACAACCAAACAAAATGACACAGCACTTGTTCTATAACATGTTTGTTCTAACCGAAATTACAAAGAGGATATCGAAAAATAAACGTAAATTGGTCTACATGTCTTTTGTGTCCACTGTGAAACGAGTCCTATCCAGTCAAGCTTTGATATAGTGGAAAGGTTTTTAATCAGAAGCAGTAAAAGAAGAACTTTATATATGTGATTACAGAAAAAGACATGTACACAGGCCTACATATGTATATTTTCTCTGTTAAACCACTGAGCAATTCTACTACTACTAGACTATAATCCCATGCAGTCAAGTCATTGTTGACGGGTTGTTATCAGAACCAGTGGTGGAAGATGGGAGGGATGGTAAAGACCAGCAGCTGCTATCAGAACCAGTGGTGGAAGATGGGAGGGATGGTAAAGACCAGCAGCTGCTATCAGATCAAGAAGAGTGGGAACTGGTATCTGTTTCCTGGGAATACCAATACCACCTCGAACACCGGTTCCCTGGGATTGGGAGAAGGCAGACTGGACGGGAGCTTCGATGAGATGTTCGCCCTTGTTTTCCTGTGACCCATAGGAACTGCTTCCTGTGTCAGAGCGAGGGAGTAATAACTAAGAGAAAGAGAGAGAGACATGGGGAAGGGAGGGGGAGGTAGAGGTAGGAAGGGAGCGATGAGAGAGAGAAGGAGGGAGAGAGGGAGTGAGACATGGAGAAGGGAGGTAGGGAGAAACTAAGAGGGAGGGAGAGAGATGGGGAGGGAGGGAGGTAGAGGGAGGAAGGGAGCGATGAGAGAGAGAAGGAGGAAGAGAGGGAGTGAGACATGGAGAAGGGAGGTAGGGAGAAACTAAGAGGGAGGGAGAGAGATGGGGAGGGAGGGAGGTAGAGGGAGGAATGGAGCGATGAGAGAGAGAAGGAAGGAGAGAGGGAGTGAGACATGGAGAAGGGAGGGAGGGAGAAACTAAGAGGGAGAGAGAGATGGGGAGGGAGAGGGAGCAGAGAGTGAAGAGAGAAAGAGAGGAAGAGTAAGGGAGAGATGAGAGGGAGAGAGTAAATAATCAGAGAGTAAACTAAAGTTACATGTTTCATATGGTACAACTGTGGTCCAGTTGTGTCCATCTGCCACAAACACACACTAAACATATAAATAATTCAAATAAACAGAAACACTTCCATATTGAATGTTAATATAATTCTCTAACCAAGTGGAACTGGCCAGTTTTGTCCAGGCAGAGACTAAGACACTGGCCATGTTTGTGAGCAGCATTTTTGCTCAGGGTTTAGAGAGTGGATAGAGGGGGGGGGTTGGCTTGTGCTTATAGATGGTTAAGCAATTGGGCCAGTTTGGATAAAAGACTCATAAGTCACCGTGTTTGTAAGGAAAAACTTCTAAAAAGCCAATGACTTGTCATCCGGTTGGGATGATAAGGAGAGAGACCGAGGGTGCTTCCCAAATTCCCTATTCCCTAACACCCTGTTCCCTAATACCCTGTTCCCTAACACCCTATTCCTTAACACCCTGTTCCCTAACACCCTGTTCCCTAACACTCTAATCCCTAACACCCTGTTCCCTAACACTCTAATCCCTAACATCCTGTTCCCTAACACCCTATTCCCTAACACCCTATTCCTTAACACCCTGTTCCCTAACACCCTGTTCCCTAACACCCTGTTCCCTAACACCCTGTTCCCTAACACCCTGTTCCCTTCCAACTCCAATATTCACTAACACCCTATTCCTTAACACCCTGTTCCCTAACACCCTGTTCCCTAACACCCTATTCCCTAACACCCTGTTCCCTAACACCCTATTCCATAACACCCTGTTCCCTAACACCCTATTCCCTAACACCCTGTTCCCTAACACCCTATTCCCTAACACCCTGTTCCCTAACACCCTGTTCCCTAACACTCTAATCCCTAACACCCTGTTCCCTAACACCCTATTTCCTAACACCCTGTTCTCTAACACCCTATTCCCTAACACCCTATTCCCTGACACCCTATTCCCTAACACCCTGTTCCCTAACACCATATTCCCTAACACCCTGTTTCCTAACACCCTGTTTCCTAACACCCTGTTCCCTAACACCCTATTCCCTAACACCCTATTCCTTAACACCCTGTTCCCTAACACCCTGTTCCCTAACACCCTGTTCCCTAACACCCTGTTCCCTAACACCCTGTTCCCTAACTCCCTATTCACTAACACCCTATTCCTTAACACCCTGTTCCCTAACACCCTGTTCCCTAACACCCTATTCCCTAACACCCTGTTCCCTAACACCCTATTCCATAACACCCTGTTCCCTAACACCCTATTCCCTAACACCCTGTTCCCTAACACCCTATTCCCTAACACCCTGTTCCCTAACACCCTGTTCCCTAACACTCTAATCCCTAACACCCTGTTCCCTAACACCCTATTTCCTAACACCCTGTTCTCTAACACCCTATTCCCTAACACCCTATTCCCTGACACCCTATTCCCTAACACCCTGTTCCCTAACACCATATTCCCTAACACCCTGTTTCCTAACACCCTGTTTCCTAACACCCTGTTCTCTAACACCCTATTCCCTAACACTCTATTCCCTAACACCCTGTTCCCTAACACCCCCCTATTCCCTAACACCCTGTTCTCTAACACCCTATTCCCTAACACCCTATTCCCTAACACCCTGTTCCCTAACACCCTGTTCCCTAACACCCTATTCCCTAACACCCTATTCCCTAACACTCTATTCCCTAACACCCTGTTCCATAACACGCTGTTCCCTAACACCCTGTTTCCTAACACCCTATTCCCTAACACCTTGTTCCCTAACACCCTGTTTCCTAACACCCTATTCCCTAAATCGTGCATTACTTTTGATAGCTGCCTCACACACACACACACACACACACACACACACACACACACACACACACACACACACACACACACACACACACACACACACACACACACACACACACACACACACACCAAAATGTAGAACGTTTCTTCTTTGTCATCATTACCTATGAATGTGCGGGTTCTTAGGCAACCTGGTCTCAAACCATTTTTGTAAAAGATTTAGCTTTTCGAATAAAAGCTCAGGTTTGAACTGATTCACACTTTTGACATTGCTTTTGTTTTTTCAATGACCATCTTCCTAGGAATCCAGTTTGGAGGAGGTGTTTGACATGTAATATCACATTTCAGAGGCCCTATATAGTACACTATTGCTTGTGGACATATTTTATATGATAGATATCAAGGGTTGGAACCAAAATAATTTTCCAATCGTTTCATTCTGAGCAGAAGCATTTTTTTTCTGTTCCACTGTTCCGACCAGCAAAATAAACAAAATATTGTTGCTTTTTGTTCCCTTTTAAACTTCTGAAAAATCTGTATTTTTTACATTTAGCTCAACATTAAATGACGTCACCAATCAGTGCGGATAGAGCAGCATGCTGTGGAGAGGGTAAGCGATTGAATCTGTATAGGAAAGTCGTTAAGAGCCAATTGTATTTAGCCGTAAGGCAAAAACACACACATAGTGTTACAGTGTAGGGTGAGAGATGCAACTGACATTTTGAGGGTGAGGAGAGAGGAAAGAGGGAGCTTGCCTTGAAGCGAATCTTGCTATGACATATATTGTCTGAATTAGGCCCACATAGTTATACCTCTGAATTAGGCCCACATAGTTATACCTCTGAATTAGGCCCACATAGTTATACCTCTGAATTAGACCCACAGAGTTATACCTCTGAATTAGGCCCACATAGTTATACCTCTGAATTAGGCCCACATAGTTATACCTCTGAATTAGGCCCACATAGTTATACCTCTGAATTAGGCCCACATAGTTATACCTCTGAATTAGGCCCACAGAGTTATACCTCTGGAGGGGCGGCTTTTATGGAGGAACTTTGAATTTCTTTGAACTTCCGAGTTGGTTTAACGTCGAACCAGAGCAAACGTAAACTAGCTAACAAGCTTGTAGAGCAGCAATAGAATTAAAAACACGTCTTACCTTTTTGTAGATAATAAATGCAATGTGGAACCAGTAGCGGCATGTGGGTAAAATCACTGAGGAAGTCATGCCAGCAAAAAGGCCATAATGCAACCTATGTTGTGATAACTGTGTTGTTTACTCTATAACCCATTTGTTCATACACCACCATGATATATAATAAGGCCCTGACAACATACAGACACCAGTTACACAGTGGTGGAATAAATTCAACTACACACACACCTCTGTTTCATCACAAAACCGGAGAGCAGCATCTGTCCAGTGAAGTCCCCAAAGCAAATATTGTATACAAACAGTTATATCACCTGCAGCATGGTCAAGCGAGTTAATGTTGTCGACAGTTTACTTAACATCTACTGATTTAGAATCACAGAGTTACCGCAAGTCAGCACAAAGACAACAGGAGCATTGCCTCCACTATTCCAGCACCATTTACACTTACATTTAAACAAAATCAAAGGCCAACATCCCAGCCTCTTCACTGTTGATGTTGAGACTGGTGTTTTGCGGGTACTATTTAATCAAGCTGCCAGTTGAGGACTTGTGAGGCCTCTGTTTCTCAAACTAGACACTCTAATGTACTTGTCCTCTTGCGAAGTTGTGCATATAAGTATATAAGTACTCATACCCTTTTCTCAGTACTTTGTTGAAGCACCTTTGTCAGTGATTACGGCCTCGAGTCTTCTTGGGTATAATGATACAAGCTTGCCACACCCGTATTTGGAGAGTTTCTACCATTATTCTCTGCAGATCCTCTCAAGCTCTGTCAGGTTGGATTGGGAGTGTCGCTGCACAGCTATTTTCAGGTCTCTCCGGGGATGTTAAATCGGGATCAAGTCATGGCTCTGGCTGGACCACTTAAGGACATTCAGAGACTTGTCCCGAAGCCACTCCTACATTGTCTTGGCTGTGTGCTTAGGGTCGTACACTTGGTGAGAAACCAGGCCGGCAAGTAGTGGTCAGAGAGTCTGTTTAAGTATTGTAGTCAGAGGTGTGTGTGTATTTTTATTTGATTAGGATCCCCATTGGCTGTTGTGAATGCAGCAGCTATTCTTCCTGAGGTCCACACAAAACACAAAAAACGACATAATACAGAAGATTAATAGACAAGAACTGCTCAAGGACAGAATAACGGCACACACAGCCTACATATCCACACCCCCCAATCCACATCGATGGAACAGTAGTGGAGAGGGTAGCAAGTTTTAAGTTCCTCGGCATACACATCACAGACAAACTGAATTGGTCCACTCACACAGACAGCATCGTGAAGAAGGCGCAGCAGCACCTCTTCAACTTCAGGAGGCTGAAGAAATTCGGCTTGTCACCAAAAGCACTCACAAACTTCTACAGATGCATAATCGAGAGCATCCTGGCGGGCTGTATCACCGCCTGGTACGGAAACTGCTCCGCCCTCAACCGTAAGGCTCTCCAGAGGGTAGTGAGGTCTGCACAACGCATCACCGGGGGCAAACTACCTGCCCTCCAGGACACCTACACCACCCGATGTTACAGGAAGGCCATAAAGATCATCAAGGACATCAACCACCCAAGCCACTGCCTGTTTACCCCGCTATCATCCAGAAGGCGAGGTCAGTACAGGTGCATCAAAGCTTGGACCGAGAGACTGAAAAACAGCTTCTATCTCAAGGCCATCAGACTGTTAAACAGCCACCACTAACATTGAGTTGACTCTAGCCACTTTAATAATGGGAATTGATGGGAAATGATGTAAATATATCACTAGCCACTTTAAACAATGCTACCTTATATAATGTTACTTACCCTACATTATTCATCTCATATGCATATGTATATACTGTACTCTATATCATCGACAGCATCCTTATGTAATACATGTATCACTAGCCACTTTAACTATGCCACTTTGTTTACATACTCATCGCATATGTATATACTGTACTCGATACCATCTACTGTATCTTGCCTATGCTGCTCTGTACCATCACTCATTCATATATCTTTATGTACATATTCCTTATACCCTTACACTGTGTATAAGACAGTAGTTTTGGAATTAGATTACTTGTTGGTTATTACTGCATTGTCGGAACTAGAAGCACAAGCATTTCGCTACACTCGCATTAACATCTGCTAACCATGTGTATGTGACAAATAACATTTGATTTGATTTGACATATCAATACATACACACAAAATACATAGGTCAAAAAGGGGTGAGGAGTTGTGCACTGAGGTTTTGCTTTATCCGGTTTTTGGAAGTACAGCTTCCAAATATTGAGTTGCACCCCCCTTTTGCCCCTTAGAACAGCATTAATTTGTCGGGGCATAGACTTTACAAGTTGTCCAAAGCGTTCCACAGGAATGCTGGCCCATGTTGACTCCAATGCTTCCCACAGTTGTGTCAAGTTGGCTAAATGTCCTTTGGGTGGTGGATCATTCTGGATACACACTGGAAACAGCTGAGCATGAAAAACCCATCAGCGTTGCAGTTCCTGACACAAACCAGTGTGCCTGGCACATACTACCATACCCTGTTCTAAGACACTTCAATATGTTGTCTTGCCCATTTACCTTCTGAATGCCACACATACACAATCAATGTCTCACATGCCTCAAGGCTTAAAAATCCTTCTTTATCCCGTGTCCTCACCTTCATCTACACTGATTGAAGTGGATTTAACAGGTGACATCAATAAGGGATCATAGTTTTCCTCTGTCCTTAATATTATGTACACCGAGTGTACAATACTACACGCTTTCTTGAATTTGGGGACTGTGAAAAGACCCATGGTGGCATGCCTGGTGTGGGGTAAGTGTGTGTGTGTGTGTGTGTGTGTGTGTCAGAGCTGTGTATAAGTTGATTATGTAAACAATTTGGAGTTTTCAACACCTTAATATTTCTTATAAAAAGAAGAAGTGATGCAGTCAGTCTCTCCTAAAATCCAAGAGAGACTGGCAGGCATAGTATTTATATTAGCCCTCTGACTACAATAAAAAGCAAGATGTGTAGCTCTCTTCTGTATCAGCTGCAGTTTGTGTCTGTTTCTGTGAGTGTGTGTTTCTGTGTGTGTGTGTGTGTGTGTGTGTGTGTGTGTGTGTGTGTGTGTGTGTGTGTGTGTGTGTGTGTGTGTGTGTGTGTGTGTGTGTGTGTGTGTGTGTGTGTGTGTGTGTGTGTGTGTGTGTGTGTGTGTGTGTGTGTGTGTGTGTGTGTGTGTGTGTGTGTAAAATGTATGTAGGACTGAATTTTTGGAGTTTGTTTGTCAATTAGTGCATGTCATTACAACTTTGATGCTAAGATCCAAAACGGAGTTGAAGACTTCATTCTGCGTTTCCATTGCTGTGAAGTGTTGCAGAGGACAAACACACACACAGAGGTGATCATTTCAGCATGTGTCCATTAGCGTGTGTTTACCAGGCACCGGCAGCACTGCTGTTTGAGTTAGTGACCCCCCAAACACACGCACGCATGTATCACGCACACACACACACACACACACACACACACACACACACACACACACACACACACACACACACACACACACACACACACACACACACACACACACACACACACACACACACACACACACACACACACACACACACACGCGCGCACGCACGCGCACACACACACACACACAGACACACACACACACACGCCACACACACGCGCACGCACGCGCACACACGCACGCACGCATGTAGCACGCACACACACACACACACACACACACACACACACACACACACACACACACACACACACACACACACACACACACACACACACACACACACACACACACACACACACACACACACACACACACACACACACACACACACACACACACACACACACACACACACACGCGCACACACACACACATGCACACGCACACACACACACATGCACACACGCACGCACGCACACATGTAGCATGCACGCACACACACACACAGACACACACACACACACGCATGTAGCATGCAAGCACACACACACACACACACACAAATGTCAACCGCGCTGTCGTCGTCCTGATTCATGACCCCACAAACTCACCAAAGTCTCAATGTTTTATAAATGGCAACAATAGCCTTGTAAAACTGTCTCTTCCCACGCAGTATTTACAGGCAACAGTTTAAACAATCAGGTGAAATGTTTCTCCCAGTTAGAAGGACGTTTAAAATATTTCTCAATGACATGACGTCTAACTAAGACTAGCCTACTTGAGAAAAGCTGATCGAGAGGCTGGCTCTTTCATGGTGAATAAATGTGATCCTAAATTATCCGGAAGCGTCTGGTAAGGTCTGATACAACTGTATCCGATTGTGATTGCTCCTGTCTGGGGTGTTAATCAATCACGGTTATTGATGTCCTATGGATGGTAGACTGGGAGGTCTAATGACATTCACCTTCAGGGCCACTGCTATTGATTCATGTTCGATTCCCAGACAGACCGGATCCATAACATGTAATATGATCCAAGTAACAGGAAAGTTGCACGATTACCCCACGATGACCTCACACTCTTCAGGGAATCGGAGAAGTCTTGAACAAATTAATGGGATGAATATATATAAGCATAAATAAATACCCCCCCCCCCAAAAAAAACATCTTCAAAATCTAAAACATTACAATGAATCTTAAATTGTAATAAAATATAAAAATGTACACAGGTTATTCGTCAACAAGGTCTCACAATCTCACTGAAGAACTAGATGTTCATCCACATTCTCCAAACGTCAAATTTAGAAGTGAAGGATTAAGTTTAGGCACTCATTCTGAAGGGAGGTAATGGTTAAGGTTTGGGATAGGGGTAAAACATGAAGTTTAGTCACTCATTCTGAATGGTTAAGGTAAGGGTTAAGGTTTGGGTATCAGGAATCAAGGTAGGATCCAGATGCAGACACGTCGAAATGACAATGGTTTAATATTCCAACAAGGGCAGGCAATAGACAGGTCAAAGCAGGCAGGGGTCAGTATACCAGAGGTGGGGCAAAGGTACAGGTCGGCAGGCAGGCTCATGGTCAAGGCAGGCAGGGGTCAACAGTCCAGAGGTGGGGTAAAGGTACAGGTTGGCAGGCAGGCTCAGGGTCAGGGGCCGGCAGAGTGGTCAGGCAGGCGGGCTCAGGGTCAGGGGCAGGCAGAGTGGTTAGGCAGGCGGGCTCAGGGTCAGGGGCAGGCAGAGGTCAACAGTCCAGAGGTGGGGTAAAGGTACAGGTTGGCAGGCAGGCTCAGGGTCAGGGGCAGGCAGAGTGGTCAGGCAGGCGGGCTCAGGGTCAGGGGCAGGCAGAGTGGTCAGGCAGGCGGGCTCAGGGTCAGGGGCAGGCAGAGTGGTTAGGCAGGCGGGCTCAGGGTCAGGGGCAGGCAGAGGTCAACAGTCCAGAGGTGGGGTAAAGGTACAGGTTGGCAGGCAGGCTCAGGGTCAGGGGCAGGCAGAGTGGTCAGGCAGGCAGGCTCACAGTAAGGACAGGCAAGGGTCAAAACCAGGAGGGTGAGAAAAAGAGAGACTGGGAAAAGCAGGAGCTGATAACAAAAACGCTGGTTGACTTGACGAACAAGACGAACTGGCAACGGACAAACAGAGATCACAGGTATAAATACACAGGGGATAATGGGGAAGATGGGGGACACCTGGAGGGGGGTGGAGACGATCACAAGGACAGTGTAAAATAGATCACGGTGTGACATTGGGATAGAGTTAAAACATGAAGTTTGGTCACTCATTCTGAATGGTTAAGGTAAGGGTTCATGTTTGGGATAGGGTTGAAACCTTAAAATAAAAATACACTATCCACAACTGGGTTTGAATACATAACCTTCTGATCCACCACCCCATTCATAAAGCTCTAGCAAAACCCAAGCCTACTTCATGATAATAAGAGGTGGGGTAATTGCCCCTAGTAGCCGGTGTTGAAGGTATTTCCCAACGTCCTCAGGACAAGGATAGACATCAAATTTCAACTTCAATCTTGAACGACATGTCTGTTATTAATACCATGGTTCTGTCTGAATACCCATACTTTTTTTATTGAAATAGTACTCTGATTGGGTATTTGAAAATATAAAGTTTTGTACTGTGTAAAATTTTGAAAATGTCGTATGCTTGTATTTCAGGCTGTAATCCTAATTTCATTTTCTCATCGAGTAGGAATTGCCTGTGCTTAGCTCCATTCTGTTTCTTTTTATCATGAAAAACTCCCCAGTCCTTAACGATTACAAGCATACCCATAACATGATGCAGCCACCACTATGCTTGATAATATGGAGAGTTATACTCAGTAATTTGTTGTTTTGGATTGGCTCCAAACATAACACGTTGTATTCAGGACCAACCTTTAATTGCTTTGCCACATTTTTTGCAGTATTACTTCAGTGCCTTGTTGCAAATAGGATCCATGTTTTATAACATTTTTGTTCCGTGTAGGCTTCCTTCTTTTCACTCTGTCAATTAGGTTAGTATTGTGGAGTAATTACACTGTTGTGGATCCATACTCAGTTTCCTCCTACAACAGCCATCAAGCTATGTAACTGTTTTAATGTCCCCATTGGCCTCATGTTGAAATCCCTTAGATGTTTCCTTCCTCCGGAGTTAGGAAGGACGCCTGTATATTTGTAGTAACTAAGTGTATTGAAACAGTCATTAAAAACACTATTATTGCACACAGAGTATTTGTATGTATTATGCATTCCGATTAGTTCCTGGTAAGGGAGCAGCTACTCTTCCTGGGGTCCAGCAGAATTAAGGCAGTTTATACAACTTTAAAAACATTACAATTTATTCACTGATTTCAGAACACACTGTGCCACTACTCAGGCCACTACTCTACTACCACATATCTACAGTACTAAATCCATGTGTATATGTAGTGTGTTTGTTATCTTGTGTGTGTGTGTATCCATGTGTCTGTGCCTATGTGTGTGTTGCTTCACAGTCCCCGCTGTTCCATATGATGTATTTATATCTGGTTTTTAAATCTGATTCTACTGCTGCATCAGTTACTTGATGTGAAATAGAGTTCCATGTGTCATGGCTCTATGTAGTACTGTGCACCTCCCATAGTCTGTTCTGGACTTGGGGACTGAAGAGACCTGTTGTGGCATGTCTTGTGGGTTATGCATGGGTGTACGAGCTGTGTGCCAGTAGTTAAGACAGACAGCTCGGTGCATTCAACATGTCAATACCTCTCATAAATACAAGTAGTGATGAAGTCAATCTCTCCTCCACTTTGAGCCAGGAGAGATTAACATGCATATTATTAATATTAGCTCTCTGTGTACATCCAAGGGCCAGCTGCACTGCTCTGTTCTGAGCCAATTGCAAGTCCCTTTTTGTGGCACCTGACCACACGACTGAACAGTAGTCCAGGTGCGACAAAACTAAGCCCTGTTAGCTACTGTTGCATCAGTATGTTTTGACCATGAAAGTTTAAAATCCAGGGTTACTCCAAGCAGTTTAGTCTCCTCAACTTGCTCATTTTCCACATTATTTATTACAATATTTAGTTGTAGTTTACGGTTTAACTTCTTGGCGCACCGATCCCTTTAGCGGAATCATTTTCGTCAACATTTGCTGAATTGCAGAGCGCCAAATTCAAATTAAATGACTAAAAATATTTAATTTTCATGAAATCACAAGTGCAATATACCAAAACACAGTTTAGCTTGTTGTTAATCTACCTGGCGTGTCAGATTTCAAAAAAGCTTTACAGCGAAAGCTCTCCAAGCGCTTATGTTAGGACAGCTCTCTCAGCAGACAAAACATTACAAACAGCCAGCAGCAAAGTAGATTGGTCACGAAAGTCAGAAAAGCAATAAAATTAATCGCTTGCCTTTGATGATCTTTGTATGTTTGCACTCACGAGACTCCCAGTTACACAATAAATGTTTGTTTTGTTCCATAAAGATTATTTTTATATCCAAAAACCTCCATTTGGTTGGCGCGTTTTGTTCAGTAATCCACAGGCTCGTGCAGGTCACGATGGGCAGCCGAAAATTCAAAATAGTATCCGTAAAGTTCGTAGAAACATGTCAAACATTTTTTATAATCAATCTTCAGGTTGCTTTTACAATAAATAATCATTAATATTTCAACCAGACGGTAGCTTTTTCAATAGGAGAGAGAGAAAAGGTCTGCTCCAAGCTGCTCTCGCATGCAAAAATCTAAGGACACCCAGCTATCCACTGACGCGATGTGATCATTCTCGCTAATTTTTCAGAATAAAAGCCTGAAACTATATCTAAAGACTGTTTACACCATGTGGAAGCCATAGGAAAAGGAATCTGGTTGATATCCCTTTAAATGGAGGAAAGGCATGCAATGGAACAGAGAGGTTGCAGAAAAACAGCACTTCCTGGTTGGATTTTCCTCAGGGTTTCGCCTGCAATATCAGTTCTGTTATACTCACAGACAATATCTTGACAGTTTTGGAAACTTTAGAGTGTTTTATATCCTAATCTGCCAATGATATGCATATTCCAGCTTCTGGGCCTGAGAAATAGGCCGTTTCATTTGGGGGCGTTTTTCATCCAAACATCAAACTACTGTCCCGTAGTCTCAAGAGGTAATGAATGATTGGTCCCAAATACCATGCTTTTAGTTATAGAAATATTTAGGACTAACTTATTCCTTGTCACCCACTCTGAAACGAATTGCAACTCTTTGTTAAGTGTTGCAGTCATTTCAGTCGCTGTAGTAGCTGACATGTACAGTGTTGAGTCATCCGCATACATAGACACACTGGCTTTACTCAAAGCTAGTTGCATGTCATTAGTAAAGATTTAAAAAAGTAATGGGCCTAGCCAGCTGCCCTGGAGAATTCCTGATTATTCCTGGATTATGTTGGAGAGGTTTCCATTAAAGAACATTAAAGAACTCTTCTCTTAGACAGGTAACTCTTTATCAAATCAAATAAAAGTTTATGTGTCACGGTGTGCCGAATACAACAGTTGTAAACCTTACAGTGAAATGCTTACTTACAGGCTCTAACCAATGTTGCAAAAAAAAGGTGTGTGTGTGTGTGTGTGGGTAAGTAAAGAAATAAAACAACAGTAAAAAGACATTTGAAAAAAGAGTAGCAAGGCTATATACAGACACCAGTTAGTCAGGCTTATTGAGGTAGTATGTATATAAATGTATAGTTAAAGTGACTATGCATATAAGATAAATAGAGAGTAGCAGCAGCGTAAAATAGGGGTTGGGGGGGGTACACAATGCTTGGTATGGCTTGGTAGTAAAAACTGTTGAGAAGCCTTTTTGTCCTAGACTTGGCACTCCGGTTCCGCTTGCCATGCGGTAGTAGAGAGAACAGTCTATGACTAGGGTGGTTGGGGTCTTTGACAATTTTTAGGGCCTTCCTCTGACACCACCTGGTGTAGAGGTCCTGTATGGCAGGCAGCTTTGCCCCAGTAATGTACTGGGCCGTACGCACTACTCTCTGAAGTGCCTTGCGGTCGGAGGCCGAGCAATTGCTGTACCAGGCAGTGATGCAACCGGTCAGGATGCTCTCGATGTTGCAGCTGTAGAATCTTTTGAGGATCTCAGGACCCATGCCAAATCTTTTTAGTTTCCTGAGGGGGAATAGGCTTTGTCATGCCCTCTTCACGACTGGCTTGGTGTGTTTGGACCAATCTAGCTTGTTGTTGATGTGGACACCAAAGAATTTGAAGCTCTCAACCTGCTCCACTACAGCCCCGTCGATGAGAATGGGGACGTGCTCGGTGCTCCTTTTCCTGTAGTCTACAATCATCTCCTTAGTCGTGGTTACGTTGAGGGATAGGTTGTTATTCTGGCACCACCCGGCCAGATCTCTGACCTCCTCCGTTGTTGTCGGTCATCAGGCCTACCACTGTTGTGTCGTCAGCAAACTTAATGATGGTGTTGGAGTCGTGCCTGGCCATGCAGTCGTGGGTGAACAGGGAGTACAGGAAGGGACTGAGCACGCACCCCGGGGGAGCTCCAGTGTTGAGGAATCAGTGTGGCAGATGTGTTGCTACCTACCCTCACCACCTGGGGGCGTCCTGTCAGGAAGTCCAGGATCCAGTTGCAGAGGGAGGTGTTTAGTCCCAGGTTCCTTAGCTTGGTGATGAGCTTTGAGTGTACTATGGTGTTGAACGCTGCGCTGTAGTCAATGAACAGCATTTTCACATAGGTGATCCTTTTGTCCAGGTGGGAAAGGGCAGTGTGGAGTGCAATAGAGATTGCATCATCTATGGATCTGTTTGGGTGGTATGCAAATTGGAGTGGGTCTAGGGTTTCTAGGATAATAGTGTTGATGTGAGCCAATGCCAGCCTTTCAAAGCACTTCATGGCTACGGACTTGAGTGCTACGGGTCTGTAGTCATTTAGACAGGTTGCCTTTGTGTTCTTTGGCACAGGTACTATGGTGGTCTGCTTGCATGTTGGTATTACAGACTCAATCAGGAACATGTTGAAAATGTCAGTGAAGACACCTGCCAGTTGGTCAGCACATGCCCGGAGCACACGTCCTGGTAATCCGTCTGGCCCCGCAGCCTTGTGTATGTTGACCTGTTTAAAGGTCTTACTCACGTCGGCTACGGAGAGTGTGATCACACAGTCGTCCGGAACAGCTTTTGCTCTCATGCGTACCTCAGTGTTTCTTGCCTCGAAGCGAGCATATAAGTGATTTAGCTCGTCTGGTAGGCTCGTGTCACTGGGCAGCTCTAGTCTGTGCTTTGTGGTCTGTAATAGTTTGCAAGCCCTGCCACATCCGACGAGCGTCGGAGCCGGTGTAGCATGATTCAATCTTAGCCCTGTATTGACGCTTTGCCTGTTTGATGGTTCGTCGCAGGGCATCGCAGGATTTCTTGTAAGCTTCCGGGTTAGAGTCCTGCACCTTGAAAGCGGCAGCTCTACCCTTTAGCTCAGTGCGAATATTGCCTGTAATCCATGGCTTCTGGTTGGGTTATGTACGTACAGTCACTGTGGGAACGACGTCCTCAATGCACTTATTGATAAAGCCAGTGACTGATGTGGCGTATTCCTCAATGTCATCGGAAGGAGACCGTAAAATGGCGGCCATCTCCTCCGGCGCCATTTTCCACAGTATAGCAGAGGGTGTAAAGCCATTTAGGGCTCCAGAGTGGCGCAGCGGTCTAATGCAGTGCTAGAGGCATCACTACAGACACCCTGGTTTGAATCCAGGCTGTATAACAACTGGCCGTGATTGGGAGTCCCATAGGGCGGCGAACAATTGGCTCAGCATCATCTGGGTTTGGCCGGTTCAGGCTGAATTTATTGTTAACTGACTTGCCTAGTTAAAATAACACATACGTTTTTCTAGCAGCAGACTATGATCGATAATGTCAAAAGAGGAACTGAAGTCTAACAAAACAGCTCCCCCAATCTTTTTAGAGTGAGTCCATGTAACTTATTATGTGACTTATTAAGCACATTTTTACTGCTGAACTTATTTAGGCCGTAACAAAAGGGTGGAATACTTACTGACTCAAGACGTTTCAGGTTTTAGTCTTTAATTCATTTGTGCAAAATGTGAAATAGATAATTCCACTTTGACATTATGGCGTATTGTCTGTAGGCCAGTGACAAAAAAATTCTGAATATAATTCATTTTAAATTCAGGCTGTAACACAACACAAAAGTATGAATACTTTCTGAAGGCACTGTACACACACACACACACACACCCACCACCCTTCCACACACCACCCTTTGACCCTTTGTGAACCCTAGGTATCCCTCAGAGAGGTCATTGGGCCTCCCTCCCCCACCTTTATCTCTGTCTGTTTATTTTGGTCCTTTGGGATCATTAGCCCGGCTAAATGTTTGCTCACAAAGGGGGAGATGGTTAATATGTTTCAACACATCCATTTGTCAGGCCCCTTGTCTCTGCCGGCCGACAGTGAAAGAAGAGAACTGCTACTCTCAACTGGCATTTCGATACCTCAATTATATTTAACTAGTCAGTTAAGAACAAATTCATATTTAAAATGGCGGCCTACTTTGGAACAGTGGGTTAATTGCCTTGTTCAGGGGCAGAACGACAGAGTTTTACCTTGTCAACTCGGCGATTCAATCCAGCAAACTTTCGGTTACTGGCCCAACGTTCTAACCACTAGGCTATCTGCCGCCCCCCGGCCCTCTAGGCCGGAAAGCCTTCAGTGTGTGTGTGCGTGTGTGCTTTCATTCGTTCACTTGTTCGTTCGCATGCTGAGTGTGTGTGTGTGTGAGACGTGGCGTGGTGGCACTCAACATGAATTCACTTGTTTGTTCGTTCGCATGCTTGTGTGTGTGTGTGTGTGTGTGTGTGTGTGTGTGTGTGTGTGTGTGTGTGTGTGTGTGTGTGTGTGTGTGTGTGTGTGTGTGTGTGTGTGTGTGTGTGTGTGTGTGTGTGTGTGTGTGTGTGTGTGTGTGTGTGTGTGTGTGTGTGTGTGAGACGTGGCGTGGTGGCACTCAACATGAATTCCTCACAAAGAGGGTTGTTCCCAGCCTTCTGGTCGATAAATCAAGTATGGCATCATCAATGTGCAGTTAGAGGATCATTTTTTATGAAAAGGTTAGAAATGAAACGAGAGAGAGAGAGAAAGAGCGAGAGAAATAGAGAGAGAGGGGGATAGAGATAATAAATAAATAATGAAAGAGAGAGAGAGAGAGAGAGAGAGAGAGAGAGAGAGAGAGAGAGAGAGAGAGAGAGAGAGAGAGAGAGAGAGAGGGGGAGAGAGAGAGAGATAATAGAATAAATAAATAATGAAAGAGAGAGAGTGCGAGAGAGAGAGTGAGTGAGAGGAAAGTCAATAAATTTACAAGGGGGATGTTTCAGTTGACAGGATGGAGTGCTGTTGGCACCGTTTGAATGGTATCTCTGCTGATTGGCTGCACCCTGGCCTAAACAGGAAGTGGTGAGGCAGTAAAAAGCCAAAATGGCTGGCCATTGTGCCCTAAGTTATCATCGCTGGTCAGGGGATCCATTTGTCTGTGTGTTGACTGATCCCTTCCTCTGGTTCTACACCTCTCAGTGTGGTTGGTATTCACAGCCCACAGGACTGCACTTCCGGTCATAATTCTAGCCCTTATGGTGTGTCACATCTTGCATGTGCGACCTTAATTGTGCTTTGTGTGCTCATGCTTCTACATGTGTGTGTTAAAGAAACTGAGTGTGTTTTAGAGAAGCCGTTACTGAATGGAATCCATAATACCTTTTGCGCATGCCATTCTCCATTAGCACAGAACCACACGTCCGTGAGTGTGTGTGATTGAGTGGACGAAAGTGTGTATGTAACACCTTGCTGTTAAAAAGCTGTTGGGCCCCCCTCCTCCTCCCCCTCCTCCCCCTCCTCCTAATCCCTCCATCCCTAAAGACATGTAAATGACTGAGGCAGGGATGGGGGGAGGAGAAGGAGTGGGGGGGTTGGGTTCAGACCTTTGAAGTCTGATCCCTCGGGGGTTGGGGGGGTCTTGGGATTCCCATGGCGATGCCCTATGAGAGATTGGGATTGTTTCAATTCAAGAACCAACAATATCTCCTTGAGTATATCTCCTACAACCATGCCTCTTGTTTGAGCAATCCCCTTTACATTACAAGCAGACCTGATTCATCTAATCAAGGGCTTGAGGATCAGTTGAACAGTTAAATCAGATGAATCGGAATAGCAGGTGACGTGTCGGAGGGAGAGAGGCGAGGAGAGGTTTGAAGAAACACCTGTATTTGTGTGTGTGCACACATGCATCTATGTGTGTGTCCTGTATGATTTACATAATCACACTGGTAATCACCCTCAGCTATCAGTTCACTACATTTAAAGCTGGGGGGCTAAGAGGGTATCAGGCCCACACAGGGAATAAACAAGTTACTTATCTGGCCCTTGTTTCTGCTAATGTAAGATAAGGCAACGTAGCCTAATGTATGTGGCTAGAAGCAACATCATGGAGATAACAGCATGATAAACACCTGTGTGTGTGTGTGTGTGTGTGTGTGTGTGTGTGTGTGTGTGTGTGTGTGTGTGTGTGTGTGTGTGTGTGTGTGTGTGTGTGTGTGTGTGTGTGTGTGTGTGTGTGTGTGTGTGTGTGTGTGTGTGCGTCCATGCATTGTGTTTAGAGTATAGCATACTGTATACTGGAGCTATAGACATTTCAATGGCAGGTCATTTTTATGTAGCGACTTGTGCAGCAACTGGATGTGGAAACTTTTCCCTGGTTACCTTGGGGACCAATTGTGTTTGAGGGGAGCATGACCCCTGAGACCCCCCCCCCTCCACCACCACCACGAGGAGGCGAACAGAGCAGTACAGGAAGACAGATCGCCCATGGCGACCAGGACTTCCTGTACAGAGCACAGGGGGCTGTAAGTAGGAGCGGAGCACAACTCTGGGGGGAAATGGTCTGTAATCGCAAACAATCAACGTGATTAGCCTAGGCTAGCTCCTCCAGCCACAGAGCCACAGCAGACCCAGACCGCCAGCCCCTCAGACCTGCCACCCAGGTTGCTGCTGACCTGGCCTACAGATGTGGGATCTTAATTTGAGACAGTTTGCTACAGCAGGACAATAATCCTGCAGCAACAGAAAATGTGAGTTATTATGTGGATTATAATTAATGGACATGGTTTTTAGTAGTTGATACATTTTTCCTTAGCAGGCAATTACAAACTTCAGAAACCATTTTAAAACTTGAATATACTACACATTTGCATTTCCTGCTGTGCAAGAAGATCCTACATCTGAACACACGCTCCAACTACAGGGATGTAGGTACGGACGGAGAGAGAGGGAAGGGGATAGATCGAGGCAGACAGACATACATACAGGCATGCAGAAAGACAGACAGACAGACAGACAGACAGACAGACAGACAGACAGACAGACAGACAGACAGACAGACAGACAGACAGACAGACAGACAGACAGACAGACAGACAGACAGACAGACAGACAGACAGACAGACAGACAGACAGACAGACAGACAGACAGACAGACAGACAGACAGACAGACAGACAGAGACAGACAGACAGACAGACAGACAGACAGACAGACAGACAGACAGACAGACAGACAGACAGACAGACAGACAGACAGACAGACAGACAGACAGACAGACAGACAGACAGAGAAGGAGAGAAGGAGAGAAGGAGAGAAGGAGAGAGGAGAGAAGGAGAGAAGGAGAGAGAGAAAGAGAGAAGAGAGTCATCATACAGTAATAGTCTTGAGAGTCCAGATATTTCATTCAAATGATGTGGTAAAAAAATGAGAAATGGGGAAGGCAGAAAATCTACCCCTTGGAGAGTTCAGCTGGTTCTCAAGCACAGAGACCCAGGGCTGTGTCACATACAATCACAGAGACCCAGGGCTGTGTCACAGACAATCACAGAGACCCAGGGCTGTGTCACAGACAATCACAGAGACCCAGGGCTGTGTCACAGACAATCACAGAGACCCAGGGCTGTGTCACAGACAATCACAGAGACCCAGGGCTGTGTCACAGACAATCACAGAGACCCAGGGCTGTGTCACAGACAATCAGAGAGACTCAGGGCTGTGTCACATACAATCACAGAGACCCAGGGCTGTGTCACAGACAATCACAGAGACCCAGGGCTGTGTCACAGACAATCACAGAGACCCAGGGCTGTGTTACAGACAATCACAGAGACCCAGGGCTGTGTTACAGACAATCACAGAGACCCAGGGCTGTGTTACAGACAATCACAGAGACCCAGGGCTGTGTCACAGACAATCACAGAGACCCAGGGCTGTGTTACAGACAATCACAGAGACCCAGGGCTGTGTTACAGACAATCACAGAGACCCAGGGCTGTGTCACAGACAATCACAGAGACCCAGGGCTGTGTCACAGACAATCACAGAGACCCAGGGCTGTGTCACAGACAATCACAGAGACCCAGGGCTGTGTTACAGACAATCACAGAGACCCAGGGCTGTGTCACAGACAAGCACAGAGACCCAGGGCTGTGTTACATACAATCACAGAGACCCAGGGCTGTGTTACAGACAATCATAGAGACCCAGGGCTGTGTTACAGACAATCACAGAGACCCAGGGCTGTGTTACAGACAATCACAGAGACCCAGGGCTGTGTTACAGACAATCACAGAGACCCAGGGCTGTGTCACAGACAATCACAGAGACCCAGGGCTGTGTTACAGACAATCACAGAGACCCAGGGCTGTGTCACAGACAAATCAAATCTGAAACAAAATGAAGTTCATCTCATTTGAAGCAATTGTATTGTGGCCTTCCATGGCTTCCTGTTACACTGGGGTACAAACATGAGGTAATAAGGTAATACGCATGTCATCCATCACCATGGGAAAAGGCAAGGAACTCTCAAACGAAAAGAGACAAATGCTTGTTGACCTCCATAAATCAAGCAACGGGTACAAAAAAATAATGTTTTCAAAGTTAGAGACAAAGTTTACCCAGGGTTGACCCTTCACAGACAGGCCTGTCCAGTGGGATTGTTTGCTTAGATAAGGACAGACACTTCCTGGTGAAGAGAGAGCAAGAGAGAGGCCACAGGCATCTATATGCATCTATATAGGAAACATAGACATAGAATTGGTTGAAACACAGTGTGCTTGAGGCCCAAAACATTTATATAACAAAAAAAATAGCATTTGGGAAATTTCTAACAGTTGACCCATTGAGTGTTGAACTGACCTTCCTCTATCCTTTACACATTTCAGGTAATGTCAGATGCCTATCTAACCATAACCCTAACCCCTAACCCTAGATTATATAGAAAGTCCCCTCTTTGCATTCCCCTGATTGGCACATACAGCTTGTGACTGGGAAGTGAACTTGGACATAATGGTAGCTCTGTTCCTGCCATCTCTTAAGCAGCCATGGCCCCCTTGAGCAGACTTCCTTGGCCCCTTTGGTACTGCTAGCTAGTTCTACTGTATTGCTACTACAGATTAGAGAGGGAAAACGATAACTGTTGGCCTGTCTGTCAACATGATGGGTGCAAGGAAGAGAGAGGCAATTTAAGCCTATTGTATTTCAAATAGTGGGTACGATTTAGGGAGGGGAGAGGGGTTGTACAGAAAAATGTGTCCGAACTTGGGTCATGAAGGGGAAAGCAGTGGATGAGTGGGTGGTTGGAAGTGTGTGTGTGTGTGTGTGTGTGTGTGTGTGTGTGTGTGTGTGTGTGTGTGTGTGTGTGTGTGTGTGTGTGTGTGTGTGTGTGTGTGTGTGTGTGTGTGTGTGTGTGTGTGTGTGTGTGTGTGTGTGTGTGTGTGTGTGTGTGTGTGTTTGAGCCTCAAACAGAACACATAGAGAAATGCCTCACGGCTATTAGCAGATGAGCAGTAATGTGCTCTGTGTTGCCATTCCTTAACAGCACCGGACTGGACATTTGCACGATTCCTCTCTGCGACTGGTTCCGACGCGCTTGTATGTACCGGCCTGTTTCCTGTCCGGCCAGATGTGAGGGAGTGTGTTTTCTAGCCAACACGGGTACGGTAATCAGAGGTAGGAGTGCGGGTGTTACTCACAGTTGTGTGTGTTACCACTCCACACTCATCCTCTGGTTGTTGGGTTCAAAGCGGCAGCCCCACGCCGGACGGAAAAGGCTCGCAGCCAAGAATGAGATCAGTGGCCCAACGAGGGACTTCCTGTCCATACAGGAAGTGGAGGCGCAGCTGAGAGGGAAAGGGCTCTTCCTCCCTCCTCCACCCCCCGCCTTTCCTTGTCCTCCTCTACATTTCTTCATGTTTTGTCTCTAAAGTATTTTCCATTCGCATACTGTACACACACACACACACACACACACACACACACACACACACACACACACACACACACACACACACACACACACACACACACACACACACACCCTCTCCCTCGTCTAGCAGCCAGGCCTAATGGAGCAATCTCACATTGCAGGAGGATACACACACACACACTTTACAGAGCAGGAAGTGCAAGTGGCTTTGTTTACGTAGTGGTGGTTCTCTCTCCTGCCTCGTCCTCTCAAAGGCCTCAGGGAAACGGGAATCCCCTTGGATCATATCCTCACACTTGTCACATGTACATCCATCAACAAATGAATAGAGAGGACACAGGGAGACAGACAGGGAGAGGGAAAGAGAGAGAGACAGAGAGAGAGACAGGGAAAGATAGAGAGACAGAGAGAGGGAGAGAGACAGGGAAAGAGAGAGAGACAGGGAAAGAGAGAGAGACAGGGAAAGAGAGAGACAGAGAGAGAGACAGACAGAGAGAGAGACAGGGAAAGAGAGAGAGACAGAGAGAGGGAGAGAGACAGAGAGAGAGACAGGGAAAGAGATAGAGACAGGGAGAGGGAGAGGGAAAGAGAGACAGACAGGGAGAGAGACAGGGAGAGGGAAAGAGAGACAGGGAGAGGAGAGAGACAGAGAGAGAGACAGGGAGAGGGAGAGAGAGAGAGACAGGGAGAGGGAAAGAGAGAGAGAGACAGGGAGAGGGAAAGAGAGACAGAGAGAGACAGACAGGGAGAGAGACAGAGAGAGAGACAGGGAAAGAGAGAGAGACAGAGAGAGGGAGAGAGGAAGAGAGACAGAGAGAGACAGACAGGGAGAGAGACAGGGAGAGGAAAGGGAGACAGGGAGAGGAGAGAGACAGAGAGAGACAGGGAGAGGGAGAGAGAGAGAGACAGGGAGAGGGAGACAGGGAGAGGGAAAGAGAGAGAGAGACAGGGAGAGAGACAGAGAGAGAGACAGGGAGAGGGAAAGAGAGACAGAGAGAGACAGACAGGGAGAGAGACAGAGAGAGAGACAGGGAGAGGGAAAGAGAGACAGAGAGAGACAGACAGGGAGAGAGACAGGGAGAGGGAAAGAGAGACAGGGAGAGCGAAAGAGAGAGAGAGACAGACAGGGAGAGGGAGAGAGAGACAGGGAGAGGGAGACAGAGACAGAGACAAAGACAGAGAGAGAGAAGCAGAGAGAGAGTGAGAAAGAGGGACAGAGAGAGAGAGAGAGAGAGAGAGAGAGAGAGAGAGAGAGAGAGAGAGAGAGAGAGAGAGAGAGAGAGAGAGGCAGAGAGAGAGAAGCAGAGAGAGAGAGTGAGAAAGAGGGGCTGAGAGAGAGAGAGAGAGCGAGAAAGAGAGAGAGGGGCTGAGAGAGAGAGAGAGCGAGAAAGAGAGAGGGGGGCAGAGAGAGAGAGCGGCAGAGAGAGAGAGAGAGAGGCAGAGATGTATCATACTGTGTGAAAGGAAGGCCCGGAAAATCATTAGACTCCAACCACCCAAGTCATAGACTGTTCTCTCTGCTTCAGCACAGCAGGCGATACCGGAGCATCACATCTGACACCAAGAGGCGCTTGAACAGCTTCTATTGCCAAGCCAGAAGACTGCTAATAGCTAACAGAATGGCTACAAGGACTGAGTTGACCTTTGTATGTTTTTATTATTTTGTTAAAATTCTCTATGCAGACTTACGCACACTGACACTCCAACACACACATAACATGCACACACATTTATACTGACTCTACACACACACACACACACACACACACACACACACACACACACACACACACACACACACACACACACACACACACATACAATCAGAATTTACGCTGCTGCTACAATGTCTATAAAATATTCTGATGGCTAGTCACCTTACCCCTATACATATCTACCTATATCACTCCAGTTTCCCTGCACAATGTAAATATGGTACTGGAACTGACCCTGTATATAGCTTCTTACTTCTTATTTTTACTTCTCATGTGTTTTTGTCCTAACTTGTGTTATTTTTAGTGCTACATTGATATTGATTGGCAGATGGACTCAGCTCATTCTTTGGCTCTTGACCCGTTCCCTTGATCTCATGTCCTGTCTGCTTGAAGTGAAGTAAGAGAAACACATGCTGCAGTCGTCACCCAGTTAGCACATAACGTTCTGAGAACAATACATTTCCTAGAGCTTGGTGAGAGTGTGCTTGTGGTTATGGTTATTTTGCATTCAACCTTCCCAAATGTTCTGGATAATGGCTTGGCTTTGGAACACTCTCAGCACATTTAATAAGGAACTTGAGACAAAAAAAACCATTATTTTCTTTGTATTTTATAACTTTATGAAACACTCTTCTGTGGGAATGTCAGCACCTATACAGAACATTTCCTACAGGTTTCCTCATGGTTCTGTTTAAAGTCATGTTCTCAAATTGTTCCAAGAGCATTAAGTGCTTCTACACCTGCATTGCTTGCTGTTTGTGGTTTTAGGCTGGGTTTCTGTACAGCACTTTGAGATGTCAGCTGATGTAAGAAGGGCTTTATAAATACGTTTGATTTGATTAAGAAACAGCATGTGATGAGTGCTTGTTTCCTTTGAAATGGGGTCTGTTAAAATAGACTATAATGAACAGCTTTGCATGTGTACTAAGTCCATGGATAGAGAACAGAAGACCGTAGAAAAGAACATCATTTCCACAGGTCCTATCTGTGCTTGGAGTTCAAGACAGTAAAACCCAAAATAAGTGAGCAGAGTGTTAATGAAACATTCTGTGAAAGTAAAGTTTTACAAAAACTTCCAAATAACCTCTCATTTTCGTTCTAAGAGCGTTAATAAACCCTCCCAGCAAAACTTTCAAGGAACCAGAGTAAATTGTTCTCAGAACCTTCTTGCAACCTAACTATAAATGTTCCCAGAACAGACTAAATGTTTACTTCTGTTCTCAGAACATTTAGAAAACGTTACATTTTCCCATTCAGGAAAAGTATGGCTTCAATCCAACAACCAATGTGAAACCAACAACACACGTTCCCACAACTTCCAAAGGAACCAAATGTGCTGGCTGGGCATGTCCTGTCTGTTTCAAGTGAAGTAAGAGAAACACATGCTGCAGTAGTCATGTCCTGTCTGCTTCAAGTGAAGTAAAAGAAAGACATGCTGTATTAGTGCAGTTGAAATCCGCATCCATTTTCCCCCCCCTAATCTATTCTACGTCTCTCACTCACTGTAAACAGTGTCTCTCACTCACTGTCCCTGTCTCTCACTTACTGTCTCTGTTTCTCACTCACTGTCCCTGTTCTCACTCACTGTACCTGTTTCTCACTCACTGTACCTGTCTCGCA
>NC_060184.1:12891787-12909287 GCF_021184085.1 Oncorhynchus gorbuscha
GCTCTTTCCAAAAACCTAATCTCTGATGAAGCTTGGATAAAAAATAAAAAAAATTGCTTAGTTAGCTACAGTGCCTTGCGAAAGTATTCGGCCCCCTTGAACTTTGCGACCTTTTGCCACATTACAGGCTTCAAACATAAAGATATAAAACTGTATTTTTTTGTGAAGAATCAACAACAAGTGGGACACAATCATGAAGTGGAACGACATTTATTGGATATTTCAAACTTTTTTAACAAATCAAAAACTGAAAAATTGGGCGTGCAAAATTATTCAGCCCCCTTAAGTTAATACTTTGTAGCGCCACCTTTTGCTGCGATTACAGCTGTAAGTCGCTTGGGGTATGTCTCGTTGATTCTTCACAAAAAAATACAGTTTTATATCTTTATGTTTGAAGCCTGAAATGTGGCAAAAGGTCGCAAAGTTCAAGGGGGCTGAATACTTTTGCAAGGCACTGTAGCTAGCTACATGCCAAATGGATAGGCTACACTCATATATCTGAGAATACATGATCAATTGATGTTTACTGATCATGAAAAGCATGCCGTTAGTTGCTGAATAACTCTGTTGATAGAGCTAAATGTGTGCAGTTGTTTTGCATGAAATAATCGTAAATGAGTAGTTCTGACTACTCTTCAAGGGCTGATCATATTAAAACTATAGTTGGTTGTACAATTTTTTGAACAATCTTTGTTTCTAAACACTTCTGAAATTAATCCTGATAATGCCATGATTGAGAAAGATCACTAAGATCTCCCCTGTTATTGGTAATGTTGAGAGGTTAGCATGTTTAGGGGAGTATGATCTTAGTGCCTCTAACCTTCTCACTCGTCATTATTCATGATCATCCATAATCATGGTAGCATCCACATGAATGTAGAAGTGTTCAGAAATATCTTCTATTAATGGCTGAAGACATTATTCACCAATCAGTTCCTATAAAGTAAAACCTAGTCTGAAACACATCCAAAACAAACCGCAAATTCATCCAACAAGTTTGTAGAGTCACCCGCTTGATGTAGTAATTGTGGGACCAAATAGTAAACCTTTTATTACTTTAATATACTATAAAGGAATTTGTCCAAACAAGGTTCTTAGGAGTAGTATCTAGTTGCAGGGCTGTGTGTCCAGATCAAAATTCCAAGAACTTCCCCAGATTTTCCAGAAGTCCTGGTTGGAGGATTCCAGATTTTCCTTATTCCTTTCTGATTCCGGGAATCTTCCAACTGGGATTTTGGGAAAACCGAGAAATGTATTGAAAGTTCCCGGAACTTTGCAACCCGTAGTCCAGATACAATACATCCCAAATGGTACCCTATTCCCTACTGTTTTTGAACAGAGTCCTATAGGGAACAGGGTTTCATTTGGGACTCAGACCATCAGGATTGATAGCCCCAGGACCTGTACTGATGGAAGGTCAGTGAGTCCATGCAGACAGCTGCAGTAATGCTGGGAGGCCCGGGCCAAAATGAATACTATCATTTATTACAGCCATCTCACATCAGATCTTATCTAAAGGACGTATTGTTCAACAGGCTAGTAGTCTATTATACACAGGATATGGACTGGACCACCGTTTAGTGTGTGTGTGTGTGGGGAGGGGGGTGTTGGTTTTGGTTGAGTGCGTGTGTGTGTGTGTGTGTGTGTGTGTGTGTGTGTGTGTGTGTGTGTGTGTGTGTGTGTGTGTGTGTGTGTGTGTGTGTGTGTGTGTGTGTGTGTGTGTGTGTGTGTGTGTGTGTGTGTGTGTGTGTGAGGACAATAGTAAACAAACAAAAAAATGGACCAACGGGACATTTTGTTAGTCCCCACGAGGTCAAATGCTATTTCTAGGGGGTTTAGGGTTAACTTTAGAATTACGTTGAGGGTTAGGGTTAAGGTCATGTTTTTGGCTTAAGTTTAGGTTTAGGGTTAAGGTTAGGGTTAGGGTAAGAGTAGGGTTAGGATAAGAGTTAGCTGTACAAGACTGTGTGTGTGTGTGTGAGTGTGTGTGCGCGTGGGTGTGGGTGTGTGTGTGTGGGGAGGGGTGTGGGAGTGGTTGGAGGTGCTGGTTTTGGTTTTGGTTGTGTGCGGGGAGGGGGAGGGGGGGGGGCTGTTGGTTTCAGTTGTGTGTGTGTGTGTGTGTGTGTGTGTGTGTGTGTGTGTGTGTGTGTGTGTGTGTGTGTGTGTGTGTGTGTGTGTGTGTGTGTGTGTGTGTGTGTGTGTGTGTGTGTGTGTGTGTGTGTGTGTGTGTGTGTGTGCATGCGCGGTCCTAGCCTCCCAGCGTACAATGTTTACAAGAGTTGATCCCATGCTGCTTTCACAAGCCTCTGTCTGCTTGTGTGAGTAACATGGCCACTACCCAAACTATGGGATTTTCAAAGGAAAACAAGTTCTGACCCCACCCTGTAGAAGCCATTTCAATTCGCTATAAGTTGTGGTATTGTTTCTCTATCAAAAACATAGGGCCTGTTCGAATACTTTAGAAATACCATCATTCCTTCCTTGACCTAATGACAGATCTGATCAGTGAAAGTAATTGGGAGTTAACCTTGCTTTCACCTTTCCAATAATAATAATAAATAATAATATATGCCATTTAGCAGACACTTTTATCCAAAGCGACTTACAGTCATGTGTGCATACATTCTACGTATGGGTGGTCCCGGGGATCGAACCCACTACCCTGGCATTACAAGCACCATGCTCTACCAACTGAGCTACAGAAGGACCAGACCAATCACTTGTACATTTTATTTTACCTTTATTTAACTAGGCAAGTCAGTTAAGAACAAATTCTTATTTACAATGACAGCCTACCCTAGCCAAACCCAGACGATGCTGGGCCAATTGTGCACCACCTTACGGGACTCCCAATTATGGCCAGGTGTGATACAGCCTGGATTTGAACCAGGGACTGTAGTGACACCTCTTGCATTGAGATGCAGTGCCTTAGACCGCTGCGCCACTCGGGAGACCAATGTGTGCTTACATTAAGGAAACAATACATACAAATTTGGTAGTGTAAGGCAGAGTGAGAGAGTGAGGCGCAAAAACCTATGAAGTTAAAAATAAGACCTAATAAGATCCCAGGGACCAGTGTCAGTCCTAGGACCAGTGTTGGAATACCCATACTAACATACTGTATACTCACTGAATCGCTCCTCCCTCAAATTCCGGACTTTGTGCTGTTTGTTGCTACTTGGGTATCTGCCAAACCATTTGGTTTTTACTTTTAATACATTTACCAATGTCTTAGTTTTTTCCTCGCTCAACTTTTTTCATTCAACTTTTTCACCCTGGACACTTTATTTGGACATGGTTCTACAGGACCTCCACCAGCCGAAAAAGCTAAGTAGTAACATTAATACTATGCCATCTAATTGCAGACGCTGTACTCATAATATACAGGAGAACTGTCGCTTTATGGTGAGGATAGCCTTGTTGCAAGCACGGCTTCAGATGCAATTGTTAGGCAAGGGCAATTTAAGTGTAGGAAAGGATGAAACGGCGTCTGTGCCACCAGTAAGTACAGATAGTTTAATAAATACCGCATGCACATTCCCCGCAGTCGGACAATTTTCTCAAGGCTTCTGGCAAGAAATGCTGTCTGGAATGCTCAACCGGTGTTGCTCATTCAGCCGACACACTTTCAACCGGTTCTCCCCATGATGCAACGAGTCGGAGGCAGAGACTTCTCAGGTCTTTCACCCACCTGTTATGGGGTCTGAGCCACCGAAGCCTCCCATCATTAGCTCTGACAAATTGAAAACCCATTGGCAACTCCATTACCCGTAGTATTGGACTTAAAACGAATCATCCAGCGATCATACACTGTTTCCCAGGGGGCAGGGTACCGACGTGAAGGCTAATCTGAAGATGGTGCTGGCTAAAGCTAAAACTGGCGAGTGTAGAGAGTATACGGATATTGTTATCCACGTCGGCACCAACGATGTTAGGATGAAACAGTCAGAAGTCACCAAGCTCAACATAGCTTCAGCGTGTAAATCAGCTAGAAAGATGTGTCGGCATCGAGTAATTGTCTCTACAGCAGAGTCTCACAACTCAATTGCTGGTTGAAAACTGTTTTCTGACCCTCCCAAAAGATAGAATTTGTAGATAATTGGCCCACTTTCTGGGACCCACTAACAGGACCAAGCCTGGCCTGTTGAGGAGTGACAGACTCCATCCTAGCTGGAGGGGTGCTCTCATCTTATCTATGAACATAGACAGGGCTCTAACTCCTCTAGCTCCACAATGAGAGAGGGTGCAGGACATGCAGCAGGCTGTTAGCCAGCCTGCCAGCTTAGTGGACTCTGTCACTAGCAGTCAATAGTCACCTCAGCTATCCCCATTGCTATCCCCATTGAGACCGTGTCTGTGCAGTCTAGGTTGAGCAAAACAAAACATAGCCGTGTTCGCCTTCTCACTTCCTGTCATTATTGAAAAATAGGGTTACTTAATGCTAGATCCCTCACTTCCAAAGCAGTCATAGTCAATGAACTAATCACTGATTATAATCTTGATGTGATTGGCCTGACTGAAACATGGCTCAAGCCTGATGAAATCACTGTGTTAAATGAGGCCTCTCCTCCCGGTTAAACTAGTGACCATATCCCCCTTGCATCCTGCAAAGGCGGAGGTGTTGCTAACATTTCTGACAGCAAATTTCAAATAACAAAGAAAAGAAACGACTGCTTTTTGATTAGACTACTGCACTGCTCTACTCTCCAGCTACCCAGATAAAGAATGAAATAAACTTCAGTTAGTGCTAAACACGGCTGCTAATATCCTGATTAGATCCCAAAAAATGTAATCATATTACTCCAGTGCTAGCCTCTCTACATTGGCTTCCTGTTAAAGCAAGGGCTGATTTCAAGTTTTTACTGCTAACTTACAAAAAGCATTACATGGGCTTGCTCCTACCTATCTCTTCGATTTGGTCCTGCCGTACATACCTACACGTACACTACGGTCAGAAGACGCAGGCCTCCTTATTGTCCCTAGAATTTCTAAGCAAACAGCTGAAGGCAGGGCTTTCTCCTATAGAGCAACATTTCTATGGAATGATCTGCCTAGCCATGTGATGTGAGAGACGGAGACTCGGTCTCGACCATTAAGTCCTTACTGAATACACATCTCTTCAGTAGGTCCTATAATTGAGTGTAGTCTGTCCCAGGAGTGTGAAGGTGAACGGCAAGGCACTGGAGTGACGAATTGCCCTTACGGTCTCTGCCTGGCCAGTTCTCCTCTCTCCACTGGGATTCTCTGCCTCTGACCAGATTATATACTTTGATTTGTTTTGATTTGATTTTGATTACGGGGGCTGAATCACTGGCTTACTAGTGCTCTTCCATGCCTTCCCTAAGAGGGGTGCATCACTTGAGTGGGTTGAGTCACAGACATGATCTTCCTGTCCAGTTTTGAGCGCCCAAGGTCTCGTGTAGTGGGGAAGATCTTCATGGGCTATACTCAGCCTTGTCTCAGGGTAGTAAGTTGGTAGTCCGTTGATATCGCTCTAGTGGTGTGGGGCTGTGTTTTGGCAAAGTGGGTGGGGTTATATCCTGCCTGGTTGGCCCTGTCCAAGGGTATTGTCGGACGGGTGACAGTGTCTCCCGACCCACCCCTGTCTCAGTCTCCAGTGTCTATGCTGCAACAGTCTATGTGCCGGGAGGCTAGGGTCAGTCTGTTATACCTGGTGTAATTCTCCTGTCTTATCTGGTGTCCTGTATGAATTTATGTATGCTCCCACTAATTCGCTCTTTCCCTCCCCTCCTGGAAGACCTGTGCCCTAGAATCATGCCTCAGGATTACCTGGCCTGGTGACTCCTGGCTGTCCCCAGTCCACCTGGTCATGCTGCTGCTCCAGTTTCAACTGTTCTACCTACGGCTAGGGAACCCTGACCTGTTCACCGGACGTGCTACCTTGTCTCGGACCTGCTGTTTTCGACTCTCTCTCTCTCTACTGCACCTGCTGTCTCGACCTCTGAATTCTTGGCTATAAAAAGCCCACTGACATTTACTCCTGAGGTAGTGACCTGTTGCACCCTCTACAACCACTGTGATTATTATTTGATCCTGCTGGTCATCTATGAACGTTTGAACATCTTGAAGAACAATCTGGCCTTAATGGCCATGTACTCCTATAATGTCTACCCAGCACAACCAGAAGAGGACTGGCCACCCCTCAGAGCCTGGTTCCTCTCCAGGTTTCTTCCTAGGTTCCTGCGTTTCTAGGGAGTTTCTCCTAGCCACCGTGCTTCTACATCTGCATTGCTTCCTGTTTGGGGATTTAGGCTGGGTTTCAGTATAGCTCTTTGGGACATCTGCTGATGTAAAAAGGGCTTTATAAATACATTTGATTGTATACTACATACTTTATGAGTATATACTACATACTATTAGTTTAGTATACTGTAAACAAACAGTATCCTTTCAGTTGAGTGTACTAGTGCTTGTCTACCGGAGGTTGATACTGTTGCTATGCAACTTGATGCTAGCTTGTTTGCATAACAAATTACCAGCTAGACATCTTACGACTTCATTAACAATGTGCATTGAGAACACACAATGACTATACCACTTAGCTAAGCTAAGAATGTCATGAATAATCAAGTAAATAAATGTTGGGTAGTTAGATAGATAGCGTATAGTTATCATACTGGCACGGAACATACAAGCAACTGCTGTTATGATAAGCTATGTGGATTGAAGAGCTAGCATAGCTAACAAATTGTCAGTCACTACTTTATTACATTTCTTAAGATTTGTCCTAATTAGTTAAAGCAATGAATTTGTTCCCGCTCTCGTGGGACTTCAGCTGCATATTTTCCGCCATTTTCTTAAAATCTGAAAATGTTGTGAAGCCACGCCCGTTTTCTGAAGAATTGCATTATGAGCCCTAAAGACACGGAAATAGTGTCCACAGTTTATATAATTTGTATTTTGGGGATTGTAGTACGACATTCGGGAACGTTTGGCATACTAACTAGATCCATACTATGACCAAAAAGCATACTAAATACTCACTTTACATCACAAATAGTATGCTTACTGCGGATAGTATGAGTATTCAAACACAGCTCAGGAGTTGAGGACCATTGTTAGGGCATGCAGTAGGGTGTTGGGATGGGGGGTTCTTGGTGCCATAATTCCTAAAAGTGATACAGATGTAGGATCTTAATTTGAGCCAGTTTGCTACAGCAGGAAAATAATCCTGCAGCAACAGGAAGTGTGAATTATTATGTGGATTATAAGTAAGGGATTTTGTTTGTGAATGATGGTAAGGGAAAATCAAGTTTGACATTTCTAAGTGGAATACTCAAATTTCAGAACCCCTTTTACACCTCAAATACTCTATAAGTTTCAAATGTCCTGCATTGCAGGAATGTTGTCTTGCAACAGGGTGATCAAATTAAGATCCTACATCTGTATCCAAGCTGTTTCCATTTATTTTGGAGATATATTGGGTCCATGAACACAGGACCAGTGGCACTCAGGGTGGGGCAGGGGTCACTGACCCGGATGCCCATGCAGGGAGAAACACTTTAGTCAGGCCAGGGCTGGGAGGAATATCCACAGGTTACACGACCAGTGAAACTGCCCTTAATTATATCCTATTTGTGGGTAAAAACATCAGATTTATCCAGAATCGGTCAGGATGTTGAATTTGGCCATCAGTGGGGGTCCCTCAAAAATGTTGACCTCCACTGTAAGTACTTATTTCCTACAGTAAATGTTTGTAACCAGACCCAAAGGTTGTTGATATCTCTGCTTGGTTAGACAAGCGTAGTAGATGAAACCTGGTGGACAGAAGGGCTTGCAGGACTTTCTAAGCTTGTGTTGATGGGGATTGGGGCTCTGGTCGTTGACATTGGGACGGTGGGAAATTCAATTTCCCCCTGCCTCCCTCTTTGCCTCCCCGGGCATGGTGCTGTTTGGAGAGCTTGGCCTTGGCTTGGACGTGGTGTGTGACACATCAGATTACCACTCAGTAAAAGAAGCTGCCTGAGAACTTCAGAGACTGATCGGCCGCATGCCATGACTCAACACAGGAAGAATATACACTATATATACAAAAGTATGTGGACACCTCGTCAAATTATCTTCATGAAATGGGTCTCCATGGCTGAGCAGACGCTCACAAGCCCAAGTTCCCCATTCGCAATGCTAAGCATCAGATTGAGTAGTGTAAACCTCACTGCCGTTAGACTCTGGAGTGATGAACCTTTATTTAACCAGGTAGGCTAGTTGAGAACAAGTTCTCATTTGCAACTGCGACCTGGCCAAGATAAAAGCATAGCAGTGTGAACAGACAACACAGAGTTACACATGGAATAAACAATTAACAAGTCAATAACACAGTAGAAAAAAAATGGGCAGTCTATATACAATGTGTGCAAAAGGCATGAGGAGGTAGGCGAATAATACAGTATTGCAGATTAACACTGGAGTGATAAATGATCAGGTCATTTATCTACATTTACCTACATATCCACACCCCCCAATCCACATCGATGGAACAGTAGTGGAGAGGGTAGCAAGTTTTAAGTTCCTCGGCATACACATCACAGACAAACTGAATTGGTCCACTCACACAGACAGCATCGTGAAGAAGGCGCAGCAGCACCTCTTCAACTTCAGGAGGCTGAAGAAATTCGGCTTGTCACCAAAAGCACTCACAAACTTCTACAGATGCATAATCGAGAGCATCCTGGCGGGCTGTATCACCGCCTGGTACGGAAACTGCTCCGCCCTCAACCGTAAGGCTCTCCAGAGGGTAGTGAGGTCTGCACAATGCATCACCGGGGGCAAACTACCTGCCCTCCAGGACACCTACACCACCCGTTGTTACAGGAAGGCCATAAAGATCATCAAGGACATCAACCACCCGAACCACTGCCTGTTTACCCCGCTATCATCCAGAAGGCGAGGTCAGTACAGGTGCATCAAAGCTGGGACCGAGAGACTGAAAAACAGCTTCTATCTCAAGGCCATCAGACTGTTAAATAGCCACCACTAACATTGAGTGGCTGCTGCCAACACACTGTCATTGACACTGACCCAACTCCAGCCATTTTAATAATGGGAATTGATGGAAATGATGTAAATATATCACTAGCCACTTTAAACAATGCTACCTTATATAATGTTACTTACCCTACATTATTCATCTCATATGCATATGTATATACTGTACTCAACAACATCGACTGCATCCTTATGTAACACATGTATCACTAGCCACTTTAACTATGCCACTTTGTTTACTTTCTCTACACACTCATCTCATATGTATATACTGTACTCGATACCATCTACTGTATGCTGCTCTGTACCATCACTCATTCATATATCCTTATGTACATGTTCCTTATCCCCTTACACTGTGTATAAGACAGTAGTTTTTTTTGGAATTGTTAGTTAGATTACTTGTTGGTTATCACTGCATTGTCGGAACTAGAAGCACAAGCATTTCGTTACACTCGCATTAACATCTGCTAACCATGTGTATGTGACAAATAACATGTGATTTGATTTGATTTGATTTGATTTGATATTGGTGTGCAAAAGAGCAGAAAAATAAATAAATAAAAACAGTATAAAAAACAGTATGGGAATGAGGTAGGTGAAAATGGGTGGGCTATTTTCCTATAGACTATGTACAGCTGCAGCGATCGGTTAGCTGCTCGGATAGCTGATGTTTGAAGTTGGTGAGGGAGATAAAAGTCTCCAACTTCAGCGATTTTTGCAATTCGTTCCAGTCACAGGCAGCAGAGTACTGGAACGAAAGGCGGCCAAATGATGTGTTGGCTTTAGGGATGATCAGTGAGATACACCTGCTGGAGCGCGTGCTACGGATGGGTGTTGCCATCGTGACCAGTGAACTGAGATAAGGCGGAGCTTTACCTAGCATGGACTTGTAGATGACCTGGAGCCAGTGGGTCTGGCGACGAATATGTAGTGAGGGCCAGCCGACTAGAGCATACAAGTCGCAGTGGTGTGTGGTATAAGGTGCTTTAGTGACAAAACGGATGGCACTGTGATAGACTGCATCCAGTTTGCTGAGGAGAGTGTTGGAAGCCATTTTGTAGATGACATCGCCGAAGTCGAGGATCGGTAGGATAATCAGTTTAACTAGGGTAAGCTTGGCAGCGTGAGTGAAGGAGGCTTTGTTGCGGAATAGAAAGCCGACTCTTGATTTGATTTTCGATTGGAGATGTTTGATGTGGGTCTGGAAGGAGAGTTTGCAGTCTAGCCAGACACCTAGGTACTTATAGATGTCCACATATTCAAGGTCGGAACCATCCAGGGTGGTGATGCTAGTCGGACATGCGGGTGCAGGCAGCGATCTGTTGAAAAGCATGCATTTGGTTTTACTCGCATTTAAGGGCAGTTGGAGGCCACGGAAGGAGTGCTGTATGGCATTGAAGCTCGTTTGGAGGTTAGATAGCACAGTGTCCAATGACGGGCCGAAAGTATATAGAATGGTGTCGTCTGCGTAGAGGTGGATCAGGGAATCGCCCGCAGCAAGAGCAACATCATTGATATACACAGAGAAAAGAGTCGGCCCGAGAATTGAACCCTGTGGCACCCCCATAGAGACTGCCAGAGGACCGGACAGCATGCCCTCCGATTTGACACACTGAACTCTGTCTGCAAAGTAATTGGTGAACCAGGCAAGGCAGTCATCCGAAAAACCGAGGCTGTAGAGTCTGCCGATAAGAATATGGTGATTGACAGAGTCGAAAGCCTTGGCGAGGTCGATGAAGACGGCTGCACAGTACTGTCTTTTATCGATGGCGGTTATGATATCGTTTAGTACCTTGAGTGTGGCTGAGGTGCACCCGTGACCGGCTCGGAAACCAGATTGCACAGCGGAGAAGGTACGGTGGGATTCGAGATGGTCAGTGACCTGTTTGTTGACTTGGCTTTCGAAGACCTTAGATAGGCAGGGCAGGATGGATATAGGTCTGTAACAGTTTGGGTCCAGGGTGTCTCCCCCTTTGAAGAGGGGGATGACAGCGGCAGCTTTCAATCCTTGGGGATCTCAGACGATATGAAAGAGAGGTTGAACAGGCTGGTAATAGGGGTTGCGACAATGGCGGCAGATAGTTTCAGAAATAGCGGGTCCAGATTGTCAAGCCCAGCTGATTTGTACGGGTCCAGGTTTTGCAGCTCTTTCAGAACATCTGCTATCTGGATTTGGGTAAAGGAGAACCTGGAGAGGCTTGGGTGAGGAGCTACGGGGGGCGGAGCTGTTGGCCGAGGTTGGAGTAGCCAGGCGGAAGGCATGGCCAGCCGTTGAGAAGTGTTTATTGAAGTTTTCGATAATCATGGATTTATCGGTGGAGACAGTGTTTCCTAGCCTCAGAGCAGTGGGCAGCTGGGAGGAGGTGCTCTTGTTCTCCATGGACTTCACAGTGTCCCAGAACTTTTTGGAGTTGGAGCTACAGGATGCAAACTTCTGCCTGAAGAAGCTGGCCTTAGCTTTCCTGACTGACTGCGTGTATTGGTTCCTGACTTCCCTGAACAGTTGCATATCACAGGGGCTATTCGATGCTATTGCAGTCCGCCACAGGATGTTTTTGTGCTGGTCGAAGGCAGTCAGGTCTGGAGTGAACCAAGGGCTGTATCTGTTCTTGGTTCTGCATTTTTTGAACGGAGCATGCTTATCTAAAATGGTGAGGAAGTTACTTTTAAAGAATGACCATGCATCCTCAACTGACGGGATGAGGTCAATGTCCTTCCAGGATACCCGGGCCATGTCGATTAGAAAGGCCTGCTCACAGAAGTGTTTTAGGGAGCGTTTGACAGTGATGAGGGTGGTCGTTTGACTGCGGCTCCGTGGCGGATACAGGCGATGAGGCAGTGATCGCTGAGATCCTGGTTGAAGACAGCAGAGGTATATTTGGAGGGCCAGTTGGTCAGGATGACGTCTATGAGGGTGCCCTTGTTTACACAGTTAGGGTTGTACCTGGTGGGTTCCTTGATGATTTGAGTGAGATTGAGGGCATCTAGCTTAGATTGTAGGACTGCCGGGGTGTTAAGCATATCCCAGTTTAGGTCACCTAACAGAACGAACTCTGAAGCTAGATGGGGGGCGATCAATTCACAAATGGTGTCCAGGGCACAGCTGGGAGCTGAGGGGGGTCGGTAGCAGGCGGCAACAGTGAGACTTGTTTCTGGAGAGAGTAATTTTCAAAATTAGTAGTTCAAACTGTTTGGGTATGGACCTGGAAAGTATGACATTACTTTGCAGGCTATCTCTGCAGTAGACTGCAACTCCTCCCCCTTTAGCAGTTCTATCTTGACGGAAGATGTTATAGTTGGGTATGGAAATCTCTGAATTTTTGGTGGCCTTCCTGAGCCAGGATTCAGACACGGCAAGGACATCAGGGTTAGCAGAGTGTGCTAAAGCAGTGAGTAAAACAAACTTAGGGAGGAGGCTTCTGATGTTGACATGCATAAAACCAAGACTTTTTCGATCACAGAAGTCAACAAATGAGGGTACCTGGGGACATGCGGGGCCTGGGTTTACCTCCACATCACCCGCGGAACAGAGAAGGAGTAGTATGAGGGTACGGCTAAAGGCTATCAAAACTGGTCGCCTAGAGCGTTGGGGGCAGAGGATAAGAGGAGCAGGTTTCTGGGCATGGTAGAATATATTCAGGGCATAATGCGCAGACAGGGGTATGGTGGGGTGCGGGTACAGCGGAGGTAAGCCCAGGCACTGGGTGATGATGAGAGAGGTTGTATCTCTGGAAATGCTGGTTGTAATGGGTGAGGTCACCGCATGTGTGGGGGGTGGGACAAGGGAGGTAACAGGGGTATGCAGAGTGGATCTAGGGGCTCCATTGTGAACTAAAACAATGATAACTAACCATACATACATACATACATACATACATACATACATACATACATACATACATACATACATACATACATACATACATACATACATACATACATACATACATACATACATACATACATACATACATACATACATACATACATACATACATACATACATACATACATACATACATACATACATACATACATACATACATACATACATACATACATACATACATACATACATACATACATACATACATACATACATACATACATACATACATACATACATACATACATACATACATACATACATACATACATACATACATACATACATACATACATACATACATACATAACGATGGTCATTATGGCCAAACAGTTCTATTTCTCCAAAAAGTACGATCTTTGTCCCCATGTGCAGTTGCAAACCGTAGTGTGGCTTTTTTATGGCAGTTTTGGAGCAGTGACTTCTTCCTTGCTGAGCTGCCTTTCAGGTTAGCGTAGCCTAGTGGTTAGAGCGTTGGACTAATAACCGGAAGGTTGCGAGTTCAAACCCCCGAGCTGACAAGGTACAAATCTGTCGTTCTGCCCCTGAACAGGCAGTTAACCCACTGTTCCCAGGCTGTCATTGAAAATAAGAATTTGTTCTTAACTGACTTGTCTAGTTAAATAAAGGTGAAAATATATATATATTTTTACCTTTGTGTAAGACCAGTGGCAAATCATTTGTAAAAATTGAGAACAGCCAAAGGCAACTGCCCTGAGGGACACCGCACTGTACATATGTGATGTTAGAGAAGCTTCCATTGAAGAATACGCTCTGGGTTCTATTGGATAAATAACTCTCTACCGTGTGATGGCAGGTGATGTAAAGCCATGGCAAATTAGTTTCTTCAATAACAATTTATGCTGAATAAATTCAAAGGGCTGCATTGAAATCTAACAGGCCGGCTCCAACTATCATCTTTATTATCCATTTATTTGAACCAATCATCTGTCATCTGAGTCAACGCAGTAACAGTTGAATTACCTCTATATGCATGCTGAAAGTCAGTAGTTCATTTGTTCTCTGAAAAATAACATTTTATTTGGTCAAACACAATCCTCTCCATCAGTTTACTAAGAACAGGCAGCAAAGTGATTGGCGGCTGTTAGAGCCAGCAAAGGGTGCTTTACAATTTTTAGGCAGTGGAATGACTTTAGCTGCCTTCCATACCTGTGGACACACACTCCGTTCGGCTTTGGTTAAATATATAGCAAACAGGGGTGGTAACACAATCTGCTACCATTCTCAATAGTTTACCATCTAGGTTGTCTATATCTGGTGGTAATATAATCTGCTACCATTCTCAATAGTTTACCATCTAGGTTGTCTATACCTGGTGGTAACACAATCTGCTACCGTTCTCAATAGTTTACCATCTAGGTTGTCTATACCTGGTGGTAATACAGTCTACTACCATTCTCAATAGTTTACCATCTAGGTTGTCTATAATACAGTCTGCTACCATTCTCAATAGTTTACCATCTAGGTTGTATATAATACAGTCTGCTTATTCTCAATAGTTTACCATCTAGGTTGTCTACAATACAGTCTGCTTATTATCAATAGTTTCCCATCAAGGTTGTCTATAATACAGTCTGCTACCATTCTCAATAGTTTACCATCAAGGTTGTCTGTACCTGATGGCTGATCATTATTCATGGCTAACAATAGTTTTTCCACCTCTTCCACACTAACTTGACCAAATTCAAAACAGCATTATTTTTCTTTCATTATTGAATATTTTACAACAAAATATGATGGTTCAGTGTTGTAATTTTACTTCTGAGTTGTTTTACTTTGAAATAGTCATTGAAATGATTAGCAACATCAAAAGATTTTGTTATAAATGACCCATCAACTTTAATGAACAATGGAGATAAATTGTGTTTTCTGCCCATTATATAATTTAAGGTGCTCCAAAGTCTTTGTACATTGTGTTTCATGTAACTGATCTTTGTTTGGTAATTTAAATAATATACCACATGTTATCAAGCATTGCACACATATCATCAAAATACTGATTTAGCACTTGGTGGCCTATAGCATCACCCCAAAAGAAGATGCTTCAGAGGAGGCAGGTGAACTTGCAAAAACAACACTTCAATATTTGACATGAGATCCTCTGTAAGCGTTTCAAAAATATATATCTGAAAATACACAGCAACACCTCCCCCTTATTTCCAAGGTGTGTGTGTGTGTGTGTGTGTGTGTGTGTGTGTGTGTGTGTGTGTGTGTGTGTGTGTGTGTGTGTGTGTGTGTGTGTGTGTGTGTGTGTGTGTGTGTGTGTGTGTGTGTGTGTGTGTGTGTGTGTGTGTGTGTGTGTGTGTGTGTGTGTGTGATCTGCTCTGGCAGATCCGGACTGGAGGGAGACTTGGTTCTCGGAGCAGGCACAGGACTCACCAGGCTGGGGAGACCTACAGGCGGCCTCTTCCTTGGCCGAAGCACCCGATGCACTGGGCCGTGGAGGCGCACTGGAGGTCTCGAGCAACGAGCCTGCACAACCCGTCCTGGCTGGATACGCCCTGTTGCCCGGCAAGTGCAGAGAGTTGGAACAGGCCACACTGGGCTGTGCTGACGAACCGGGGACACTGTGCGTAGGGCTGGTGTGGTATAACCCGGGCCGAGGAGACGCACTGGAGTCCAGATGCGCTGAGCCGGCTTCATCCCTCCTGGCTCGATGCCCACTCTAGCCCGGCCGATTCAAGGAGCTGCGATGTAACATACCGGGCTGTGAACACGGTGCCTGACCGGTACGACATTCCGACGCTCCACCCGGTAAGCAAGGGGAGTTGACTCAGGATTCCTACCTGACTCTGCCAATCTCCCCGTGGGGCTGCCTCTCGCGCACTTTTCCTCGAGCCAACTCCTCGTAGCGTCGCCGCTCCACTTTGGCTGTCTCTAGCTCCTCTTTAGGACGACGATACTCTCCTGGCTGTGCCCATGGTCCCTTGCCGTCCAAGACTTCCTCCCATGTCCAGGAGTCCATTCTTCCACGCTGCTTGGTCCTTTGGTGGTGGGTAGTTCTGTAACGGCTGTTGGTGGAAGAAGGTGAGGACCAAGGTACAGCGTGGGACGTGTTCATCTTTTTATTTTGAACTGAACACTGAATAAAAAAACAACAAAGAGAACAACCGAAACAGTTCTGTCTGGACAAGACACAAAAACAGAAAGCAACTACCCACATCACACAGGTGGGAAAAGGCTACCTAAGTATGGTTCTCAATCAGAGACAACGGCAGACAGCTGTCCCTGATTGAGAACCAAAAACAAAGAAATACAAAAACATAGAAAAAATAACACAGAATGCCCACCCTAGTCACACCCTGGCCTAACTAAAATAGAGAATAAAAAGCCTCTCTATGGCCAGGGCGTGACAATGACATCCACCTCTCCCTGGGAGAACTGCAAACTATTCTTAGGGTCTTGGTCCTTTCTGGTCAGATCGTCCATTATTTTGTTAGTTGAGTCCATCAGTATTTGGACAAAGCTCTTGAAGCTATTGTCCTATTGTTGTAAGAACTGCTTGTAGAACCCCTTTTGTTTGTTTGAAAGATCCTTCACCTGTGATAGAGAATCACTAGCCTCTCGCGCACTTTTCCAGCGACAAACAGCAGAAATTTAGACAGCCACAAACCAGGGACAATCAACAGTCCCAGCCACAAGGGCTAACCTCTTTGCGGGCTGTGTTCAAGCTCTCAAGGAAGCCTTGTTAGTTTGATAACTAGTTAGAAGCTAGGCTAGCTGCTATGCAAAGCTGCTCTTCAAACTTTTGGTTGGAAGGATCTCTGGAGAGATATAGCAATCCCACCAGCTGAGGATAACAGCGTTGCGGGATCCAAATTCAAAATGTACTGTAGCTTGTAACCAAACGTTATAACCTTCCAATGAAGATTCCATGTAGAACCCTACCCATCCAGAAATAAGAAAAGAGAGAGGAGTCTACATGTTGTTAATACACTGTTATCACTCAGTATGAGAGAGCAGTGACTTAACCATTCAGAATGAATGCTTCAATGTCATGTTTAACCTTAGCCAAAACCTTAACCCTTAACTCCGAAATTTGACGTTTGGATCAACTTCAAAATGTTTTGAGAAACATGGATAAATGTCAGAATCTGAAGTCAAATGAGTAAAACCGTGAGATCTTGTTGGTCGTGAGGGTTATCTCAACAGAGCTGTTAGCTCTGATATGCTAGAGTGTTTGGATGCAACCCCTTGTCCACCTCTTCACTGGCTTCCTGGATAGAAGGGATAACACCCTCCCCTCTTCACTGACTTCCTCAATGGGAGGGATGACCCCCCCCACCCCTCCCCCTTCACTGGCTTCCTGAATGGGAGGGATACCCCACCCCCCTCTTCACTGGCTTCCTGAATGGGAGGGATTACCCCACCCCTCTCTTCACTAGCTTCCTGAATGGGAGGGATACCCCACCGCCTCTTCACTGGCTTCCTGAATGGGAGGGATAATCCCACCCCCCTCGTCACTGGCTTCCTGAATAGGAGGGATAACCCACCCATTCACTGGCTTCCTTATTGGGAAGGATAACACCCTCCCCTCTTCACTGACTTCCTCAATGAGAGGGATGACCCCCCCACCCCTCCCCC
>NC_060184.1:12911787-12914287 GCF_021184085.1 Oncorhynchus gorbuscha
CCGTAGAAATCGAATCTCATTCTAGTTCTGTTATCATTTTAGTGTTATCTACCATGTGATGTGGATGTGGCACGGCTTGCAAACTATCATGGATTACAAAATGAACCACGCATGAGAGCACAGGTTGTTCTGGACGACTGTGTGATCACGTTCTCACTTGCCAATGTGAATAAGACCTTTAAACAGGTTAACATTCTCAAGGCCGCGGGACCAGACAGATTACCAGGACGCAGAGAGCATGTACTCAGAGCATGTGCTGACCAGCTGGCAAAGTGTCTTCATTGACATTTCCAACCTCTCCCTGACCCAGTCTGTAATACCTACATGTTTCAAGCAGACCACCATTGTCCCTGTGCCGAATATCACTTTAAAAGGCGGGTCATGACTCACATCAACACCATCATCCCAGACACCCTGGACCCACTCGGATTGGAATACCATCCCAACAGATCCACAGATGATGCAACCTCTATTGCACTCCACACTCCCCCTTTCCTACCTAGAAAATAGGAACATCTATGTGAAAATGCTATTCATTGACTACAGCTCAGCTTTAGGGTGTCATCCTAAAGACAACACCCTAAAGATGACACCCTAAAGACGATGACACCCTAAAGACATCATCCTAGAGATAACACTCTAGAGATAACACCCTAAAGATAACACCCTAAAGATAACATCCTAAAGATGTCACCGTAAAGATGACACCCTAAAGATGACACCCTAAAAACTACATCCTAAAGATAACACCCTAAAGAAGATAACACCCTAAAGAAGATGACACCCTAAAGAAGATGACACTATAAATATAACACCCTGAAGATGACACCCTGAAGCTGACACCCTGAAGCTGACACCCTAAAGATAACACCCTAAAGATGACACCCTAAAGATGACACCCTAAAGATAACACCCTAAAGATAACACCCTAAAGATGACACCCTAAAGAAGATAACACCCTAAAGATGACACCCTAAAGATGACACCCTAAAGATAACACCCTAAAGATAACACCCTAAAGATGACACCCTAAAGATGACACCCTAAAGATGACACCCTAAAGATAACATCCTAACAATTATTGTAACGATAAGGTCCTTTAAACATTTCAGTTCTTGAAGTATCATTGAGCTGTTGGAATGGGATATGGATGAATAAAGACTATTTGAAAAATAAGAAATTGTTTTCAGGGCTTTAGCCTAGTTATTAAAGCCCATAGTATAATGTTTCATAACTTGTTATAAATTTATGAGCAGGTGTGGGCTGTAATAATGTCTTCTAAGGCTTGAGATGAATCTAAATGCAAACAACTCGGGATGAAAGTCCCATCTCCCCCAGCTCCCGAAAGCTGGTCATCAGTAACCAGTGTTTGTCCACACAGGCCGAGACGGGATGTTTTTACCGGTGTGATGTGGTTCCCGGTAGCGTAAGAAAACGTTTTGTGATAGCAGGTCAGGTGACCAATTCAATATAACAACCATTAAACATAAGAGTATTTCATCAAAATAAACTGTTTTTTTATGCTAGTTTTATGGTTTGTAATAATAACTTAAACTTTGACAATCATAGAGGTAAACATTGCAAAAGAGAACCAAGTCTTATAACACATAGGGATGTGATTATAACACATACTCCTTGATTATGTATCATATGCCAAAACCACAGTGCATGACATTGATATGCAATTTGCAAAGAAGCAGGTCATTAGAACAAAGATCGTAAGGCCTACGTGTATTTCAGGTAGGAAAGAGAAAGTTAACATACAATGGCTTTACATATGAAAACGTATCAATGTGTCAACTAAATTAAATTCAATTGTATTGATCACATGCGCCGAATACAACCAGTGTAGACATTGAAATGTTAACTCAAGCGCCCATTCCCAAAAGTTCAGAGTGAACAAGAGAAATATTTTCTAAATAATAAAAGGGCATTTTAACACAAACATTATGTGCAAAAAAAGTTTGTCCGTGATTCCCTGCTGTGCCATTCTAACACTATACAGTTGTCCAATGAGGTCAAGTCTGCCATCTCATACTGTACAGTTGTCCAATGAGGTCAAGTCTGCCATCTCATACTGTACAGAAGACAATGAGGTCAAGTCTGCCATCTGATACTGTACAGAAGACAATGAGGTCAAGTCTGCCATCTCATACTGTACAGAAGACAATGAGGTCAAGTCTGCCATCTCATACTGTACAGAAGACAATGAGGTCAAGTCTGCCATCTCATACTGTACAGAAGACAATGAGGTCAAGTCTGCCATCTCATACTGTACAGAAGACAATGGGGGAATGAGGTCAAGTCTGCCATCTCATACTGTACAGAAGACAATGAGGTCAAGTCTGCCATCTCATACTGTACAGAAGACAATGGGGGAATGAGGTCAAGTCTGCCATCTCATACTGTACAGAAGACAATGGGGGATTTTCTTTTTGAAAAACCCATTGAAAAACTTAATTGGTGACGAAACATAAAACTAGTTTTTTCCTCACAGCCG
>NC_060184.1:12919287-12934287 GCF_021184085.1 Oncorhynchus gorbuscha
TGGACAGATGGACAGACCGAGCTGCTGGACAGACCGAGCTGGGCAGATGGAGAGACCGAGCTGGACAGATGGACAGACTGAGCTGGACAGATGGACAGACCGAGCTGGACAGATGGACAGACTGAGCTGGACAGATGGACAGACCGAGCTGGGAAATGAGGGTTAGGGGTGAGCGGGAAACAGAGAGAGAGATTGCGATTTGGAATAACATTATTCGGCAGTATTTTATCATGTTGTAAAGAAGGCCATTGAGGTTAGAGATAGCTGACCACCACAAATACAGCTTGTCTGCTACGTGGTGTGTGGAATAGCAGGGTTTTAGGGGGTTTTCTCTCTTCATCTCCCTTAGAATCATCTAATGAAGGGTAAACGTGTGTAAATGCCTGCTTTGTGACAGGTGTAGGGACTCGTCTTGATAAAACAATGCAATAACGTGGTCTAAATCAACAGCTGGTCTATTGTTTTCCTCGGTCGCGTGTAGGCAGCTCTAAAAGCCTGCAGAGGTTTGTGAAATATGAACACGAGACTCACGTGCTTTTAAAAATAGGACTGCTATTATTTTCTACGAGTATCACGATGAGGATACTCTCAATGTACGACCCTACGCCTGCTCCCCAACAAAGTGGAGTCTGTCTTCTTTCTCTGAACCGTGGAACAAAACAACGCGATCTTCAATGCTGTTCAACACCGTTGTCCCCTCCAAGCTCATCATCAAGCTCAGGACTCTGGACATTCTGTTAGTCTTAGACTGTTTCTTAGGACCTGCCTAAACAAATGAATAATAGATGTATTGTTGGTGGTGACTATTCAACATGCCAGCATGAGCACAAGAGGTATGAAAGGCCTGTTATCTTTTTCTTTCTCTCCCGCAAAATACTGTAAATCCTATGTGAAAGCTGTGTGTCTCTCTGTTTCATACCCTCTCTCTTTTGCCCCATCTCTCTGTCTCCCTTACCCTATGCCTCCTCTCTTTCTGCTCTCTGTCTTCTTTCTCTCTCTGTCTCCCCTCTCTCTCCCTTCACTCTCTCACACACACTCTCTCTCTCCCCTTCTCACTTTCTGACCTCTGTCTTCTTTCTCTCTCTGTCTCCCCTCTCTCTCCCTTCACTCTCTCACACACCCTCTCTCTCTCTCTCTCTTCTCACTTTCTGCCCTCTGTCTTCTTTCTCTCTCTGTCTCCCCTCTCTCTCCCTTCACTCTCTCACACACACTCTCTCTCTCTCCTTCTCACTTTCTGCCCTCTGTCTTCTTTCTCTCTCTGTCTCCCCTCTCTCTCCCTTCACTCTCTCACACACCCTCTCTCTCTCTCTCCTTCTCACTTTCTGACCTCTTTCTACCCTATTTCTCTCTCTCCCTCTCTCTCTTACAGCCCTCTCTCTCTCATAATTCAATTCAATTCAAAGGGCTTTATTGGCATGGGAAACACATGTTTACATTGCCAAAGCAAATGGAATAGACAAAAGGGAAATAAACAAGGGAAACATTAGTAAACATTACACTGACAAAAGTTTTAAAAGAATATAGACATTTCAAATGTTATATTATTAGCTATGTACAGTGTTGTAACAATGTGCAAGTAGTTGAAGTCTGAAAGGGAAACCAATTAAACAGAAACACATACATTGTTTTTACAATGTTGTTTGTTCACTGGTTGCCCTTTTCTCATGGCAACGGGCCACAAATCTTGCTGCTGTGACTGCACACTAAGTTATTTTTCCTGACAGATATGGTAGTTAATCAATGTTTTACAAATTATTTTATGGTCTCTCTATGGCTCCCCTCTCTCAATTCAATGAAATTATTGGCATGGGAAACACATGTTGACATTGCCAAAGCAAATGAAGTAGATAATAAACAAAAGTGAAATAAAAAATACAAATGTACATTAAACATTACACTCAAAACAGTTCCAAAAGAAGAAAGACATTTCAAATGTCATATATTGTGCAACTAGTTAAAGTATTTTATTTATCCGGACAAGTCACTTAAAAACAAATTGTTATTTACAATGACGGCCTACCTCGGCCAAACCCAGACAACGCTGGACCAATTGTGCGCCAGCCTATGGGACTCCCAATCACAACCGGAAGTGATACAGCCTGGATTCGAATCGTGCACTGAGATGCAGTGCCTTAGACCACTGTGCCATTCGGGAGGCTGTATAAAAGGGAAAATAACTATCTCTCTCACCCCTCTCTCTCTCTCTCTCTCTCTCTCTCTCTCTCTCTCTCTCTCTCTCTCTCTCTCTCTCTCTCTCTCTCTCCCTTCTCTCTCTCTCTCTACCTCTCTCTCTCCCTTCTCTCTCTCTCTCTCTCTCTCTCTCTCTACCTTTCTCTCTCTCTCTCTCTTTCTCTCTCTCTCTACCTTTCTCTCTCTCTCTCTCTCTCTTCTCTCTCTCTCTCTCTCTCTCTCTCTCTCTCTCTCTCTCTCTCTCTCTCTCTCTCTCTCTCTCTCTCTCTCTCTCTCTCTCTCTCCTTCTCTCTCTCTCTCTCTCTCTCTCTCTCTCTTCTCTCTCTCTCTCTCTCTCTCTCTCTCTCTCTCTCTCTCTCTCTCTCTCTCTCTCTCTACCTCTCTCTCTCTCTCTCTCTCTCTCTCTCTCTCTCTCTCTCTCTCTCTCTCTCTCTCTCTCTCTCTCTCTCTCTCTCTCTCTCTCTCTCTCTCTCTCTCTCTCTCTCTCTCTCTCTCTCTCTCTCTCTCTCTCTCTCTCTCTCTCTCTCTCTCTCCTCTCTCTCTCTCTCTCTCTCTCTCTCTCTCTCTCTCTCTCTCTCTTCTCTCTCTCTCTCTCTCTCTCTCTCTCTCTCTCTCTCTCTCTCTCTCTCTCTCTCTCTCTCTCTCTCTCTCTCTCTCTCTCCTCTCTCTTCTCTCTCTCTTCTCTCTCCCCCCTTCTCTCTCTGTCTCTGTCTCTCTCTCTCTCTCTCTCTCTCTCTCTCTCTCTCTCTCTCTCTCTCTCTCTCTCTCTCTCTCTCTCTCTCTCTCTCTCTCTCTCCCCTTCTCTCTCTGTCTCCTCTCTCTCTCTCTCTCTCTCTCTCTCTCTCTCTCTCTCTCTCTCTCTCTCTCTCTCTCTCTCTCTCTCTCTCTCTCTCTCTCTCTCTCTAACACATACACACACACCCCTGCACACACACACCCCTGCACACACACACCCTTGCACACACTCATCTCAGAGGACACATGGTGCTTTCTTGACGCCTTGTAGACTTTGTTATGTCAGTGTCAGTTTTGAATTTCCTCCTCCAAGGGGCTTCTAGCTGACCAGGCTACCATCTAGCCCTCCACCGACCAGGCTACCATCTAGCCCTCCACCGACCAGGCTACCATCTAGCCCTCCACCGACCAGGCTACCATCTAGCCCACCGCTGACAAGGCTACCATCTATAGCCCTCCGCCGACCAGGCTACCATCTAGCCCTCCGCCGACAAGGCTACCATCTAGCCCTCCGCCGACCAGGCTACCATCTAGCCCTCTGCCGACAAGGCTACCATCTAGCCCTCCGCCGACCAGGCTACCATCTAGCCCTCCGCCGACAAGGCTACCATCTAGCCCTCCGCCGACCAGGCTACCATCTAGCCCTCCGCCGACCAGGCTACCATCTAGCCCTCCGCCGACCAGGCTACCATCTAGCCCACCGCCGACCAGGCTACCATCTAGCCCTCCGCCGACCAGGCTACCATCTAGCCCTCCACCGACCAGGCTACCATCTAGCCCTCCGCAGACCGCACTTACCCGGCGAGGGCGAAGGTGACTTCCTGTCAAACAGCTGCGGCCTTGTTCAGGCCTAACGACTGCCAGCAGAGCCATAATCTCCCATGAGTCTTTCCACTCTCCCCCTCTCTAACAAATAAGAAAAGGTGATTGTTTGGATTTAGGCTTCTCTGGCTGGCTCCACTATATGGGCTTTGTGTGTGACATCTAGTGTGACTGCTAGTGTGACTATGTGTGTGACTGTGTGTGTGTGTGTGTGTGTGTGTGTGTGTGTGTGTGTGTGTGTGTGTGTGTGTGTGTGTGTGTGTGTGTGTGTGTGTGTGTGTGTGTGTGTGTGTGTGTGTGTGTGTGTGTGTGTGTGTGTGTGTGTGTGTGTGTGTGTGTGTGTGTGTGTTTATGTGTGTGTGTGTGTGACTGTGTGAATCACCGTATCAAGGAAGAATTGGTCTTTGTAAGGAGAAAGTGGTTCTGAGGTTTTCTGGTTAAAGTGGTCAGGTGTCACTGAATTGACCTCCGGGGAGACGCAGTGTATGTTTGTGTGTGTGCCTGTATTCATGAGTAAAGAAAATGGATGCACACACAGCTTATTAGGTAATCCTGAGGTTATCATCTGGATGGATCAGGGCTGCCCAACACTCAATTTCCTGGTCCTTATTTTCCCACCATTCACTCTGTTCTGTTCCCCTCTGACTCCTCAGAACCTCAACCCCCCCCCCAGTAGTGACCCCCGCTGAGGTCAATTGAAGTCATTAGGGGTCACGTGTGAACACTAGGGGTCAGGCCAGGTCCGAGGGCGCTGATAGGACATTGATGGCTGCTTATTGAAGGAACTAATGGTGGGTAAAATCAGCCCTGGCTTCTATGCTCCGAGGGGTTGGCCACCAAAGCATGCTGGGAAGGCGACTGGAGGACTGACCTCTTGTTAGACTCTAGAGTTAGAGGGATCAGAGGGCAAAGAAGACAGCGAGGCGGAAGAGAGGGAGGACGTAAAATGTAGTTGAACTCAGAATTTCAAAGATTTTGCACAGGATATAATCTAGGTTGAGATTGGCGTAGACAGCTGGTCATAGCATATACTGAGGGATTTGATTGGACAGGACAGCTGACAGTGTTGAACATGGATGTAAGCATCCCACCAATGACGCCACATTTATTCTCCTTGAAGCTGGGATCATATATAAATTGCATTGTGCATTGTTTGATATGATTTATTACACGTTTGAAAAGTGTGAAATTTACTACCAAGTAGGTACTGTCCATACATTTTTTTGTAAGAATGAGTCAATGTTACACAAGCCTATTGGGAAAAAGGATTCAACTAGCATTCAACTGGTTAGAGGAAGGTAATATTTCTCTTTAATATTTATGTTATTTTACCCCTATTTAACAAGGCAAGTCAGTTAAGAACAAATTCTTATTTACAATGACGGCCTACCCCAGCCAAACCTGGATGACACTGGGCCAATTGTGCGCCGCCCTATGGGACTCCCAATCACAGCCAGATGTGATACAGCCTTGGATTTGAATGAGGTACTGCAATGATGCTTCTTTCACTGAGATGTAGTGCCTTAGACCGCTGCACCACTCAGGAGCTCTCTTTGATATTGTATTTGATTTTAGATTTTGTTTTATGAAATAGGCAGTTGAATGGCCTTACTGAAGAGCTCGGTGACTTTCAACGTTGCACCGTCATAGGATGCCACCTTTCCAACAAGTCAGTTCATAACATTTCTGCCCTGCTAGAGCTGCCCAGGTCAACTGTAAGTGCTGTTAATGTGAAGTGGAAACGTCTAGGAGCAACAACGGCTCAGCCGCAAAGTGGTAGGCCACACAAGCTCACAGAACGGGACTGTCGAGTGCTGAAGCGCGTAGCGTGTAAAAATGGTCTGTCCTCGGTTGCATCAGTACCGAGTTCCAAACTGCCTCTGGCAGCGACGTCAGCACAAGATGTTCGTCGGGAGCTTCATGAAATGGGTTTCCGAGCAGCCGCAAAAAAGCTCCGCAGCAATGTTCCAACTTCTAGTGGAAAGCCTTCCCAGAAGAGTAGAGGCTGTTATAGCAGCAATGTTCCAACTTCTAGTGGAAAGCCTTCCCAGAAGAGTAGAGGCTGTTATAGCAGCAATGTTCCAACATCTAGTGGAAAGCCTTCGCAGAAGAGTAGAGGCTGTTATAGGAGCTAAGTGGGGACCAACTCTATATTAATACACATGGCCGACGGTCGTCGATTGTTGGAAAGAACAGAGTCAAGTTTTTGTCTTCTTTATATATAAAAAATAAAATAAAATCAAAATGATTTATATAGCCCTTCGTACATCAGCTGATATCTCAATGTGCTGTACAGAAACCCAGCCTAAAGCCCCAAACAGCAAGCAATGCATGTGTTGAAGCACGTTGGCTAGGAACAACTCCCTAGAAAGGCCAAAACCTAGGAAGAAACCTAGAGAGGAACCAGGCTGTGAGGGGTGGCCAGTCCTCTTCTGGCTGTGCCGGGTGGAGATTATAACAGAACATGGCCAAGATGTTCAAATGTTCATAAATGACCAGCATGGTCAAATAATAGGTCTGGGACAGGTAGCAAGTCCGGTGAACAGGTCAGGATTCCATAGCCACAGGCAGAACAGTTGAAACTGGAGCAGCAGCATGGCCAGGTGGACTGGGGACAGCAAGGAGTCATCATGCCAGGTAGTCCTGAGGCATGGTCCTAGGGCTCAGGTCCTCCGAGAGAGAGAGAAAGAAAGAGAGAATTAGAGAGAGCATACTTAAATTCACACAGGACACCGGATAAGACAGGAGAAGTACTCCAGATATAACAAACTGACCCTAGCCACACGACACATTAACTACTGCAGCATAAATACTGGAGGCTGAGACAGGAGGGGTCAGGAGACACTGTGGCCCCATCCGATGATAGCCCCGGACAGGGCCAAACAGGAAGGATATAACTCCACCCACTTTGCCAAAGCACAGCCCCCACACCACTAGAGGGATATCTTCAACCACCAACTTACCATTCTGAGACAAGAATGAGTATAGCTCACAAAGATCTCCGCCACGGCACAACCCAAGGGGGGGCGCCAACCCAGACAGGAAGATCACATCAGTGACTCAACCCACTTAAGCACCCCTCCTAGGGACGGCATGAAAGAGCACCAGTAAGTCAGTGACTCAGCCCCTGTAATAGGGTTAGAGGCAGAGAATCCCAGTGGAGAGAGGGGAACCGGCCAGGCAGAGACAGTAAGGGCAAGGCCTTTTCTAAAAATGTTGAGAGGAATGGGAGATTCGATATAGGCCGATAGTTTTTAATATTTTCTGGGTCAAGGTTGGGCTTTTTCAAGAAAGGCTTTATTACTGCCACTTTCAGTGAGTTTGGTACACATCCGGTGGATAGAGAGCTGTTTATTATGTTCAACATAGGAGGGCCAAGCACAGGAAGCAGCTCTTTCAGTAGTTTAGTTGGAATAGGGTCCAGTATGCAGCTTGAAGGTTTAGAGGCCATGATTATTTTCATCATTGTGTCAAGAGATTTAGTACTAAAACACTTGAGTGTCTCTCTTGATCCTAGGTCCTGGCAGAGTTGTGCAGACTCAGGACAACTGAGCTTTGAAGGAATACGCAGATTTAAAGAGGAGTCTGTAATTTGCTTTCTAATGATCATGATTTTTTTTCCTCAAAGAAGTTCATGAATGTATTACTGCTGAAGTGAAAGTCATCCTCTCTTGAGGAATGCTGCTGTTTAGCTTTGAGACAGTAATAAAAAATACATTTTGGATTGTTCTTATTTTCCTCAATTAAGTTGTAAAAATAGGATGATCGAGCAGCAGTGAGGGCTCTTCGATACTGCACGGTACTGTCTTTCCAAGCTAGTCGGAAGACTTCCAGTTTGGTGTAGCAGCAGTGAGGGCTCTTCGATACTGCACGGTACTGTCTTTCCAAGCTAGTCGGAAGACTTCCAGTTTGGTGTAGCAGCAGTGAGGGCTCTTCGATACTGCACGGTACTGTCTTTCCAAGCTAGTCGGAAGACTTCCAGTTTGGTGTAGCAGCAGTGAGAGCTCTTCGATACTGCACGGTACTGTCTTTCCAAGCTAGTCGGAAGACTTCCAGTTTGGTGTAGCAGCAGTGAGGGCTCTTCGATACTGCACGGTACTGTCTTTCCAAGCTAGTCGGAAGACTTCCAGTTTGGTGCGGTGACATTTCCGTTCCAATTTTCTGGAAGCCTGTTTCAGAGCTCGGGTATTTTCTGTATACCAGGGAGCTAGTTTCTTATGAGAAATGTTTTTAGTTTTTAGGGGTGCAACTGCATCTAGGGTATTGCGCAAGGTTTAATTAAGTTCCTCAGTTAGGTGGTTAACTGATTTTTGTCCTCTGACGTCCTTGGGTAGGCAGAGGGATTCTGGAAGGGCATCAAGGAATCTTTGTGTTGTCTGTGAATTTATAGCATGACTTTTCATGCTCCTTGGTTGGGGTCTGAGCAGATTATTTGTTGCAATTGCAAAAGTAATAAAATGGTGGTCCGATAGTCCAGGATTATGAGGGGGAAAAAAGTGATTGAGTAGGCTGCATAGATTTCATGACTTGAAGCTCAAAAGACGAAAATGTCATTTTTTTTTGTGTAAATTGAAATTTGCTATCGGAAATGTTAGCAACACCTCCGCATTTGCGGGTTGCACAGGGGATATGGTCACCAGGATGTGAGGCCTCATTTAACACAGTAAATTCATCAGCATTAAGCCATGTTTCAGTCAGGCCAATCACATCAAGATTATGATCAGTGATTAATTCATTGACTATAATTGCCTTTGAAGTGAGGGATCTAACATTTAGTAGCCCTATTTTGAGATGTGAGGTATCACAATCTTTTTCAATAATGACAGGAATGGAGGAGGTCTTTATTCTAGTGAGATTGCTAAGGCGAACACCGCCATGTTTAGTTTTGCCCAACACAGGTCGAGGCACAGACACGGTCTCAATGGGGATAGCTGAGCTGACTACACTGACTGTGCTAATGGCAGACTCCACTATGCTGGCAGGCTGGCTAATAGCCTGCTGCCTGGCCTGCACCCTATTTCATTGTGGAGCTAGAAGAGTTAGAGCCCTGTCTATGTTGGTAGATAAGATGAGAGCACCCCTCCAGCTAGGATGGAGTCCGTCACTCCTCAGCAGGCCAGGCTTGGTCCTGTTTGTGGGTGAGTCCCAGAAAGAGGGCCAATTATCTACAAATTCTATCTTTAGGGAGGGGCAGAGAACAGTTTTCAACCAGCGATTGAGTTGTGAGACTGGTGCAGAGCTCATCACTCCCCCTCACTGGGAGGGGGCCAGAGACAATTACTCGATGCCGACACATCTTTGTAGCTGACTTACACGCTGAAGAAAATGTTTTCTTTTGAATCTTTTTTTTTAGACAGCCCCTCCCCCAAGTTCCCCTCCTGGCCTTTCTACATGGGCATATTGTCTGTGTCTGAAATGACTAGAGCTCTGGTCAAAGTAGTACACTATAAAGGAGCTAGGGTGCCATTTCAGACACAGACAATATAACTGACAACAGACACCTTGCAGCAGCCCTCCTCCACTCACCCCCCTCTCCCCCTAAGTAACATGGAATCTGAGAGCTACGAACAGCCGTATCCTGAACAAAAGGAACTTTCCTATACCACCCCCCCCACCCCCCTTTTCCTCGATTGATTTTGTACAAGTTCTGAACAGGCATTACCAACCACCATCTTCCCCCCACCCTCGTTGTGTAGCCTGAGCTCTACCGACAGCTGAAGAGATGACATAAGCATCCTCAAAGTACACTGCGGATTGCGCCACTAGTTGGGTGTCACCGTCACCACCACCACCACAGAGCCTGTTGCAGACGACAGTGGTCCCATGGCTTGCCCTCCTTCCCTCACCTGTGAATCATTCGGGCCCAAATTGTTTATTTTGATTTTTCTTGAGTGCTACCAGTGTTTCCTCTGTGTGTGTGTGTGTGTGTGTGTGTGTGTGTGTGTGTGTGTGTGTGTGTGTGTGTGTGTGTGTGTGTGTGTGTGTGTGTGTGTGTGTGTGTGTGTGTGTGTGTGTGTGTGTGTGTGTGTGTGTGTGTGTGTGTGTGTGTGTGTGTGTGTGTGTGTGTGTGTGTGTGTGTAAGGCCACGCAGCAATTTAACACAATCACCGACAAAGTAGGGCCAAATTAACCCAAAAGAACAACCCCCTCCTCTATCCTCCCACTCCTACTCCCTTTTCCTCAGGCCCTCCTCTTCCATAAAACCACAAGCCACTTCAAGCTAATGGGGAGGTCGTTTGAACAAGGGAGCTGGTGTTTGTTGTTATTTTGCTGTGATGGTTTGAAGAAAAACCTCTCTCTTCCCCTCAGCCCCATATGATTTTTTGGCTGTTTTTTTTTTCAGACGCTGAATAGGAACCTGCTATCTATTACATAATCAAGACTATACTCAATCCAGGAACCATGAAGTATTTACTTAGCAGTGCACATCAAGTTATTTACAGAGTTGGAAAATTGCATTTTACCCATGATGCACTTGGGTTGTGGAGAAAATCAAGACGTCAAAGTCATTGTTTGGTTTTAATGGACTGACGGACGGACACAGATAGCGTGTGTGTGTGTGTGTGTGTGTGTGTGTGTGTGTGTGTGTGTGTGTGTGTGTGTGTGTGTGTGTGTGTGTGTGTGTGTGTGTGTGTGTGTGTGTGTGTGTGTGTGTGTGTGTGTGTGTGTGTGTGTGTGTGTGTGTGTGTGTGAGAGTTGTTTAGCTCATCTGAGACTCGTTCCACAAAAGGTTTCATTACGTTGCCAAGACGTTTTCCCTACGTGCCATAATTCCTGATCAACCAGACTAATTAACACACACACAGCGCCTCTAATCGGCTTCGGAACCCTCCGCTAACGAGGTGCACTCAATTAACTAACGAGGTAATGATCCTAAATAGTATGCTAATTAGTCACTCAAACAGGGTCATGTTGTAATGGAATAACCCAAACCCCCCCCCACACACACACACACAAGGCGTTACCACGGTAATATGAGCTAAAATATTATTCTGTTGAATTAAAAGATCCTAAGATGATTACATATAATAGAGAGTTGTATTATGTTTTATTAATTCTGATCCCTAGAGTGTGTCTGTTCATAAGTGCTCTGAAAATAGAACTCAAGCAGAGGGGCTTAGATGTTTACGACGTGTGGTAGAGGATAAAAACAATTAGCGTGTGTGTGTGTGTGTGTGTGTGTGTGTGTGTGTGTGTGAGTGAGTGAGTGAGTGAGTGAGTGAGTGAGTGAGTGAGTGAGTGAGTGAGTGAGTGAGTGAGTGAGTGAGTGAGTGAGTGAGTGAGTGAGTGAAAAGAGGAAGAGGTGGAGAGGGAGAGAGAGAGAGCGAGAGAAAGAGAGGGAGAGAGAGCATCATTTTGAAATGTTCTAAGGAATGTGCTCTTGTCAATGTATGTTTGGAGTGGCATTAAGGGCTGGTGGCGGGGCGTGTTTTCTAAAAGGGGGAGGTAGAAGGAAGGGTGCCCATCCCCCAAAAAAGCATGCATGCCACTCCATATTAGTGGAGCAGCTAAACTGCAAAATTTGACTCAATAGTGATAAAAGCACTAAATTTGGTACATAGGTAGATTTATGTACCCTGAAAAGATTTAGATATGCAGCCACCCCCGATTTGGCCGCTGTGGGGCGTGGCAGAAATGTTTCAAAATGGCCCACGACTGTAACACTGGTTTTTTGGTATAGACTTTACTTTGTTGAAATAGCAAAACATTATATTCAACTGCAAGTAGAAAAACTAATGCGTCATACTTTTTGTTCATGAAATGGGTTGAGTAAGAGATCACGTGTTGCCGTTCACAGTTCTTGTCTGACTGAAGCTTCCACAGCAATTGTGAACTATTCCAACTCAATGGCTGGGATATTTTCCCAGGTACAGCTGTAGTTCATTTAAATGCTCATGTAGGATGTGAACCCCAGTCTTCCGCTCAGGAACCCAACGTCTTTTAAACAGTAGACCCAGTAGACAAAAATGAAATATTCCATTGCGGGCCAAGGCTGGTTTAAAGTGTCAGGCAGGGCTACCTCGTCAATAGAACGGTCTAGCTCACCTCTGAAACACGACTACTTCCCTCTGTACTCAATGTACTACTTCCCTCTGTACTCAATGTACTACTTCCCTCTGTACTCAATGTACTACTTCCCTCTGTACTCAATGTACTACTTCCCTCTGTACTCAATGTATTAATTCCCTCTGTACTCAATGTACTACTTCCCTCTGTACTCAATGTACTACTTCCCTCTGTACTCAATGTACTACTTCCCTCTGTACTCAATGTATTAAACCCTTTCGTTTTCAGGAGATCCAAGAAGTATAACCCATTACTTTTTGTAGATTAAAGCTTTGTAAAATAGTGGTAGAGTCTGGGGCCATTTCGTAAGATGACTGCCACGGCTCCAGGGGCCACATCTGCGGTGTTTCTAGGCTACAGGGGCCATATCTACATGTTTTTAGGCTACATAAATGTACCTCTGTGCCAAATGTGGCATGTTTATCTCAAAATAGGACTTTTAAACTGTAGAATTCTATTACAGTCTATGGCCATTTAAAAAAAAATAGCTGCCAAGCCACCCAGGGGCAAAAAATGAGTTGGCTCCATATCTAAACCTTTTCAGGGTACATAAATCTACATCTCTGCCAAATGTGGTGCATTTATAAAAAAGTTTACAACTTATCATCTTACCCACTCTACTATATAATCCCCAAATTGCAAGCAGGCATATTGGTTTGGTTTGGTTTGGTATGCTGCAGTCACAGTCCCTGTTACCCAAGCTCCGGCTGTTTCTCTCTGTAATCCCCAGAGCTTCTACTGACTTCAGCTCCCTCATTAAACACTGATTACTGAGAAGTCTGCTGGGAAGACAGTAATGGGAATAAGAATGGGAATTGATATGGGAATAGGAATACACACAATATGGTGATTCATCACACACAAATGTAAATTCAAACAGCACCCCCCACCCCAACACAAAGACACACACGCACACACACACAAATGTAAATTCAAACAGCACTCAACACCCCAACACAAACACACACACACAAATGTAAATTCGAACAGCACCCCCACCCCAACACAAACACACACACACTCACAAACGTAAATTCAAACAGCATCCCCACCCCAACACAAACACACACACACTCACAAACGTAAATTCAAACAGCACTCAACACCTCAACACAAACACACACACACACATTTATCAAAGTGTGAATGTTATAAACACTGCAGGAGTTACGAGGTGTGTGTGTGTGTGTCAATATTGCTGTGTTGCAAAAACAGAGGGATAAGGAGATGACATACCTTGCCCTCACTGTGTAAATAAAGAGTAAATAAATCCCACACAACACACACACCAGCCAGGTCTCTCCAGATCCAAGATTAAATTCGACATCTGTTCAGGTCCCCAGGATGTCAGGAGATGACTTCAAAACCTGCCTCTAGGGGCAACAATGAGCACTATAATCATCAAGTCGGCTTGCAGTTTGCTTGGGTGTTGTGGACGGGGATGGTGGATGGGCATAAACTGTGTTAAACTCGTTTCATTTGGTTTGTTTTAACCCTATCATTAACCCTTAACTTAACCAGTACATTAACCCTTAACTTAACCATTACATTAACCATTAATTAACCCTTAACTTAACCATTACATTAACCAACCGTTACATTAACCATTAATTAACCCTTAACTTAACCATTACATTAACCCTTAACTTAACCATTAATTAACTCTTAACTTAACCATTAACCATTACATTAACTCCATTAATTAACCCTTAACCCATTACATTAACCCTTAACTTAACCATTACATTAACCATTACAACCATTAACCCCATTAAAACCCTTAACCATTACATTAACCCTTAACTTAACCATTAACATTAACCATTACATTAACCATTATCCATTAACCATTAACCCTTACATTAACCAAAACTTAACCATTACATTAACCCTAACTAACCATTAACCATTACATTAACCATTAACTTAACCATTACATTAACCCTTAACTTAACCATTACCATTACATTAACCATTAAATTAACCATTACATTAACCCTTAACTTAACCATTACATTAACCATTAACTTAACCATTACATTAACCATTAACTTAACCATTACATTAACCATTACATTAACCCTTAACTTAACCATTACATTAACCCTTATTAACCATTAACTTAACCATTACATTAACCATTAACTTAACCATTAACCATTACATTAACCCTTAACTTATTACATTAACATTACATTAACCATTAACTTAACCATTACATTAACCCTTAACTTAACCATTACATTAACCCTTAACTTAACCATTACATTAACCATTAACTTAACCATTACATTAACCCTTAACTTAACCATTACATTAACCCTTAACTTAACCATTACATTAACCCTTAACTTAACCATTACATTAACCCTTAACTTAACCATTACATTAACCCTTAACTTATCCATTACATTAACCCTTAAATTAACCATTACATTAACCATTAACTTAACCATTACATTAACCATTAACCATTAACCATTACATTAACCATTAACCATTAACCATTACATTAACCAACTTAACCATTACATTAACCATTAACATTAACCATTACATTAACCATTAACTAAACCATTACATTAACCATTAACTTAACCATTACATTAACCCTTAAATTAACCATTACATTGACCCTTAACTTAACCATTACATTAACCATTAACTTAACCATTACATTAACCATTAACATAACCATTACATTAACCATGAACTTAACCATTACATTAACCATTAACTTAACCATTAACTTAACCATTAACTTAACCATTACATTAACCATTAACTTAACCATTACATTAACCCTTCACTTAACCATTCAGAATTAGTGCCTAAACGTAATATGTTGACGTTTACGTCGGATTCTGATGTGAGACTGTGAGATGTTATTGCACACACACATTAATAAACACACACATTAATAAACACACACATTAATAAACACACACATGAATAAACACACACATTAATAAACACACACATAAACACACACATAAACACACACATAACACACACATTAATAAACACACACATAAACACACACATTAATAAACACACACATTAATAAACACACACATTAATAAACACACACATTAATAAACACACACATTAATAAACACACACATTAATAAACAAACACATTAATAAACACACACATAAACACAGACATAAACACACACATAAACA
>NC_060184.1:12939287-12941787 GCF_021184085.1 Oncorhynchus gorbuscha
TTTGTTGTAATGTTGTAATGTAGGCCTACTGTACTGTAATATTGGTATGAGAGGCGTAATCCTTCATATTATATGGGCTAACATTATTTGAAGACATGCTGTTATCAACTGTGCTTTTGTCTTGAAGCTAAAATGTAATGAGTGTAGCCTCCAGACGAGAAAATAAACCCTTTAATTGTCTCCACATGCTTGTGGATTGTTGCATTATTCAAGAGTGTAATATGGTTTTGTTGCATTATTCAATAGTGTAATGTGCTTTAGAAGAAACGTTTCTGTCATTGTTGAATAGTTTGTGCTTACTGGGTTAGTGACTACTGATATTTACGGTCAATTAGAGCTGTGGACCAAGAATGTGGCGTTGACAGTCACAACGAAAGGTAAGGTAAGGATGCCATGTAACATCTCTTTTGCTACTCCATTCTTCTCCTTCCTTTCTCGTAGTGGGAATAGGGCCTAATTCTGGAAGGAAGGAAGGAAGGAAGGAAGGAAGGAAGGAAGGAAGGAAGGAAGGAAGGAAGGAAGGAAGAAGGAAGGAAGGAAAGAAAGAAAGAAAGAAAGAAGGAAGGAAGGAAAGAAGGAAGGAAGGAAGGAAGGAAGGAAGGAAGGAAGGAAGGAAAGAAAGAAAGAAAGAAAGAAAGAAAGAAAGAAAGAAAGAAAGAAGGAAAGAAGGAAGGAAGGAAGGAAGGAAGGAAGGAAGGAAGGAAGGAAGGAAGGAAGGAAAGAAAGAAAGAAAGAAAGAAAGAAAGAAAGAAAGAAAGAAAGAAAGAAAGAAAGAAAGAAAGAAAGAAAGAAAGAAAGAAAGAAGGAAGGAAGGTCTCTGTTTCTCTCTCTCTGTGTTTCTCTCTCTGTTTCTCTCTCTGTTTCTCTCTCTCTGTGTTTCTCTCTCTGTTTCTCTCTCTCTGTTTCTCTCTCTCTGTTTCTCTCTCTCTGTTTCTCTCTGTGTGTTTCTCTCTGTCTGTTTCTCTCTCTCTCTCTGTTTCTCTCTCTGATTCTCTCTCTCTCTCTGTTTCTCTCTCTCTGTTTCTCTCTCTGTGTTTCTCTCTGTCTGTTTCTCTCTCTCTCTCTGTTTCTCTCTCTCTGATTCTCTCTCTCTCTCTGTTTCTCTCTCTGATTCTCTCTCTCTCTCTGTTTCTCTCTCTCTGTTTCTCTCTCTGTGTTTCTCTCTGTCTGTTTCTCTCTCTCTCTCTGTTTCTCTCTCTCTGATTCTCTCTCTCTCTCTGTTTCTCTCTCTCTCTGTTTCTCTCTCTCTCTCTGTTTCTCTCTCTCTGTTTCTCTCTCTGTGTTTCTCTCTCTCTGTTTCTCTCTCTCTGTTTCTCTCTGTTTCTCTCTCTGTTATGCAGGTGAATGAGGACCCAAAAGCGACTTAACAGAAAACAGAGTTTATTCCAGTCTTTAACAAAACGATAATCCTGGAACAATCACAGGTAAAGTCCAAACAGGAAAACTGAAACCCTCTAGTCAGTAGAGGGGAGCAACAGGAGATGCGACCACAGACTGCAGGTCGCTTCGGGAAGGCGCAGGCCGTAGCTGATATAGACACCTGCTCACACGCAGCATCTGAAGAAGGCAAAAACACGACGGAACAAGAACACAGCACTGCAAACATCAAACAAGGATCCGACAAGGACAGACGCAGAAACAGAGGGAGAAATAGGGACTCTAATCAGAGGGCAAAATAGGGGACAGGTGTGAAAGAGTAAACGAGGTAGTTAGGACGAATGAGGAACAGCTGGGAGCAGGAACGGAACGATAGAGAGAGAGAGGGATAGAGAGAGAGAGGGATAGAGAGAGAGGGAAAGAAACCTAATAAGACCAGCAGGGGGAAACGAATAGAAGGGAAAGCACAGGGACAAGACATGACAATATATGACAAAACATGACACTCTCTCTGTTTCTCTCTCTCTCTGTTTCTCTCTCTCTGTTTCTCTCTCTCTGTTTCTCTCTCTCTCTGTTTCTCTCTCTCTCTGTTTCTCTCTCTCTGTTTCTCTCTCTTTGTTTCTCTCTCTCTGTTTCTCTCTCTCTGTTTCTCTCTCTCTGTGTTTCTCTCTCTCTCTGTTTCTCTCTCTGTTTCTCTCTCTCTGTTTCTCTCTCTGTGTTTCTCTCTCTCTGTTTCTCTCTCTCTCTCTGTTTCTCTCTCTCTGTTTCTCTCTCTCTGTTTCTCTCTCTCTCTGTTTCTCTCTCTCTCTCTCTGTTTCTCTCTCTCTGTTTCTCTCTCTGTGTTTTTCTCTCTCTGTTTCTCTCTGTTTCTCTCTCTCTGTTTCTCTCTCTCTCTGGTTCTCTCTCACTGTTTCTCTCTCTGTTTCTCTCTCTCTGTTTCTCTCTCTCTGTTTCTCTCTCTTTGTTTCTCTCACTCTGTTTCTCTCTCTCTGTTTCTCTCTCTCTGTTTCTCTCTCTCTCTCTGTTTCTCTCTCTCTCGGTTTCTCTCTCTCTGTTTCTCTCTCTCTGTGTCTCTCTCTCTGTTTCTCTCTCTCTGTTTCTCTCTCTCTGTGTCTCTCTCTCT
>NC_060184.1:12944287-12949287 GCF_021184085.1 Oncorhynchus gorbuscha
GCGGCTTTTGTGGAGCGATGGGTAACGAAGCTTCGTGGGTGTCAGTTGTTGAGGTGTGCAGAGGGTCCCTGGTTCGAGCCCGGGTATGGGCGAGGGGACAGTCTAAAGTTATACTGTTACATTAGCACAGCTGAAAACTGTTGTTCTGATTAAAGAAGCAATATAACGGGCCTTCTTTAGACTAGTTGAGTATCTGGAGCATCAGCATTTGTGGGTTCGATTACAGGCTCAAAATGGCCAGAAACAAATAACTTTCTTCTGAAACTCGTCAGAAGAACGTTCTGTTCTGAGAAATGAAGGCTATTCCATGCAAGAAATTGCAAAGAAACTGAAGATCTTGTAAAAATGCTTTGTACTTCTCCCTTTACAGAACAGCCCAAACTGTCTCTAACCAGAATAGAAAGCGGAGTGGGAGGCCCTGTTGCACAACTTCGCAAGAGGACAAGTACATTAGAGTGTCCAGTTTGAGAAACAGACGTCTCACAAGTCCTCAACTGGCAGTTTCATTAAATAGTACCCTCAAAACACCAGTCTCAACATCAACTGCGAAGAGGCGACTCCGGTATTTTGGCCTTCTAGGCAGAGTTCCTCTTTCCAGTGTCTGTGTTCTTTTGCCCATCTTAATCTTTTCTTTTTATTGGCCAGTCTGAGACATTACTTTTTCCCTTGCAGCTCTGCCTAGAATGCCAGCAACCCAGAGTTGCTTCTTCGCTGTTGATGTTGAGACTGGTGCTAATGGTTAGAGCATTGATTGTTTCTTGGATGGCTGACACTAAATCAGGTTTTGACCCAAATCCTAATCTGACATCTGTACACATTAACTCAAGATTTCGCAGAAATCTTCCATTGACACCAATGTTTGATTCATGCAAGAGTCTGAATTAAAGTAATGGTCAACTCAAAAACAATCGTTTGGTATTTTTTTCAATAGTCCACTGTTGATACATTCCCAAAATGGTTTGCATGTCATTAGTCACGTTTTCAAGCACCTTCAAGAAGCAAAGATTAGCATGCGACATCATCACGATCAAGCGTTTTGCATCAATGCAAAAGGATGCTGGAACTAGGAGAGAAAAATCTACGGAGTGACCTACCTCTCTGTCCTTAAAGGTGGTAGAACCAGAATGATCTCCTGTCCACCTGACCTTCCGTCTGTCTGTTTGTCTAACCCCAACCTTCAGCATTTAGAGCAGAACCAACAGGTCAACACACACACACACACACACACACACACACACACACACACACACACACACACACACACACACACACACACACACACACACACACACACACACACACACACACACACACACACACACACACACACACACACACACACACACACACACACACACACACACACACACACACACACACATACACACAGAGAGAGGAGCAAGAACAAAGCACACATGACAAATGAGACACACTCACTCAAGCACTCTGCCTGTCAATGGTTAATTTTCTTCCCCTCATGTGTTAAACTGTGGAATACCGCAGGGCAGCTGCCTTGGGCCACTTCTCTATTTAATATATACCAACGACCTTCCCTATGCCTTAGCTGAAACTCAAGTTACTACATTTGCAGATGATACAACAATTTATGCAGCAAGACAATCGGTTCAACAGGTACAGCAAGCTTTACAAGGAGATTTGGAGAATATTAGGGAGTGGGTTTGCCAAAACAAACATGTTTTAAATTCCAAGAAAACCAATGTTATGTTGGTCTGTTCCACTAGGGAAAGGCCAAAACAGCATGGGATACAATTCAGTATGGGAGGAGTACAAATTGAAGAAGTGGCAGAAACTAAACTATTTGGAGTGCAGCTAGACAACTGCTTATCATGGTCGTCTCAAATAACTCATCTATGTAATAAAAAAAAACATTAAAACAGCATGCATAATCAGAAGGATAGCTAAATATTTACCAGGAAAATTTCTTCAGCAAATAACACAAGCATTAATTGAGAGTCAGGTGAACTACTGTTCTGTGGTCTGGGGAAATGCATCATCAAGTGAAGTTAGGAGGCTGCAGAATGCACAGAACAAAGCAGCAAGTATTGTTTTAAGGTGGAGATATGGTCCTTCTGTTGCAGTCATGCACAAAGTTCTTGGTTGGTGATCAATCGATAAGATAATTGAAAGGAACATGCTTATTTTATTTCATAATATACATAATTTAAAATGGCCTAGTCGTATTCACAACGATATTCAGTTGGTAAGAGACAGACATTCAGTAAATACTAGGAATAGATTGTCCACCATCTATGAGTTATCCAGACAGAAAAGAGAAATAGGCAAAATAATATTTCGATTTAGAGCAATAACTTTTGGAAGATTAGTCCAACTGGGGACTAAAAGAGATCCTAATCAAATCAAATCAACACACACACAGAGAGAGAGAGAGAGAGAGAGAGAGAGAGAGAGAGAGAGAGAGAGAGAGAGAGAGAGAGAGAGAGAGAGAGAAAGAGAGAGAGAGAGAGAGAGAGAGAGAGAGAGAGAGAGAGAGAGAGAGAGAGAGGAGCAAGAGCAAAGCACACATGACAGATGAGACACATAGGCAAACACACACACAATCCGACATGCAGGCAATGCTGGCAGCAACACATGCATGAACACCCTGACCCTCCACCTGAGAGATTGTGGCCTATTGAGTAATGGGGGGTCATTTGCTTGGGCTAATTATGTTTACTTTCTGGAAACACACGCACACACACGACCAGGACACACCCAAACCCATCACCCCCCCCCCCACATATACACACACTGGTGTCTTGTGTAAGTGAGCTGTCTTCTGTTTCAACAATGTGTGCAGTGTGCAGAGTGTGTGCCGTCTGTGTGCCGTCTGTGTGCCGTCTGTGTGCCGCCTGTGTGCCGCCTGTGTGCCGCCTGTGTGCCGTCTGTGTGCCGTCTGTGTGCCGTCTGTGTGCCGTCTGTGTGCCGTCTGTGTGCCGTCTGTGTGCCGTCTGTGTGCCGTCTGTGTGCCGTCTGTGCCTTTTCTTCTTTCCTCCCCTTGGCAGCAGAGTTCCTCAATCCCCTGATACGCATTCTACACGAATGCAAGGCGAGGGCCTCAATCTCATGAAGCCGCCGGAGCCACCCGTTTAGTTCCACCTCACCACTGAACATGCAGAGTTCAAAGGGTCAAAGGGCCATGGGGCACCACCGGGGGTTGGCTGTGTTATGTTATGACACTACCTTGATGTAAGGTTGGGGTTCACTACCTTGATGTAAGGTTGGGGTTATGATACGCTATGACACTACTCTGATATAAGGTTGGGGTTATGATACGTTGTGACACTATCCTGATACAGTCTCTCGATGTGCAAAACTGATAGAGACATACCCCAAGCGACTTACAGCTGTAATCGCAGCAAAAGGTGGCGCTACAAAGTATTAACTTAAGGGGGCTGAATAATTTTGCACGCCCAATTTTTCAGTTTTTGATTTGTTAAAAAAGTTTGAAATATCCAATAAATGTCGTTCCACTTCATGATTGTGTCCCACTTGCTGTTGATTCTTCACAAAAAAATACAGTTTTATATCTTTATGTTTGAAGCCTGAAATGTGGCAAAAGGTCGCAAAGTTCAAGGGGGCCGAATACTTTCGCAAGGCACTGTATAAGGTTATTTTCAATAGCTAATTTCTAGAGGTTTCTAGTGTAGCTGGTGATCGCTTGGTATGAATAAGCGATGGATGATAGATGGTCCATCTGTCCCCAGTTCGTCACCAGTGTTTGGGCATCCTTCATTCCAGTGGCACTCTGGGTGTTTGTTTGTCGTTCTAGACCACAAACAACCTCCCTCCTCCTCCATCAATGCCACACGCTGGTACACAGACTATTGGCTTCTGCTGGTCTCTGCTCATGCCTCACTGACTGCTGATGGTCCATCTTTCTACAGTCCTTCCCCCCTCTATGGGCGTGTGTGTAGCAGGGCTACCTTCCCCATCACTAACTCATCTCACCCCAATTAGGCGACTGCTAGCATTCTTCATCCTCCTCGCCATCATCAATCATCATCATTATCATAGTTATCATCCACATTCCCATCCCTTTTCATCTGCAGACGCCCGAATTGGAGGAATACTGGGAACTAACTGAGCCAACCATAAAACACCATACATCCCAAATGGCACCCTATTCCCTACATAGTGCACTACACCTTTAGGCTCCTGTCAAAAGTAGTGCTGTATATAGGGAATAGGGTGCCATTTGGGACACAGTCCACATTTCATGTCCATTGGTGGTGATGGTTGGGAGGAGGGTGGTGATGGTGGTTGGGAGGAGGGTGGTGATGGTTGGGGGTGGTTGGGAGGAGGGTGGTGATGGTTGGGGGTGGGTGGTGATGGTTGGGGCTGGTGGTGGTGGTTGGGGGTTAAGGTGGTGATGGTTGGGAGGAGGGTGGTGATGGTTGGGGGTGGTGATGGTGGTTGGGAGGAGGGTGGTGATGGTTGGGAGGAGGGTGATGGTGGTTGGGGGAAGGTGGTGATGGTTGGGAGGATAGTGGTGATGGTTGGGGGTGGTGATGGTGGTTGGGAGGAGGGTGGTGATGGTGGTTGGGAGGAGGGTGGTGATGGTTGGGGGAGAGTGGTGATGGTTGTGAGGAGATTGGTGATGGTTGGGGGAGGGTGGAGGGTCTAATGGGAAGGACAGATGTTTAGATGTAAAGAGAGGCTTTGTGTGAGCGGGTGGGGGGTAGACAAACTAGACTCTGATCAGTGGGGTAGTAAGGGAAGAGAGGATGTGTGTGTGTGTGTGTGTGTGTGTGTGTGTGTGTGTGTGTGTGTGTGTGTGTGTGTGTGTGTGTGTGTGTGTGTGTGTGTGTGTGTGTGTGTGTGTGTGTGTGTGTGCGTGCGTGCGTGCGTGCGTGCGTGCGTGCGTGCGTGCGTGCGTGTGTGAATAGGCCCGGAGACCCCATATAGCAGCTCAATATGACAGAAGGCAATCAGATTGATGTGTGAGGAACGGGGTGATATAAAAGGACTGCAACATGAGC